>NC_092867.1:27372843-27397767 GCF_032062135.1 Pyxicephalus adspersus
GATCAGAAGGGGACAATCAATGGCACATGAGTGATCATGAGTGATTTTCAACAATAAATGTGTGCTGTAGTCGTCTTCATGGAAAAATAAGACATCCCCTGAAAATAAGACCTAGGGCATATTTTGGCATTTCAAAAAATATAAGACAGTGCCTTATCATAGAGGAAACAGGGTAGCTGAAGCTTGGAAATCCCCTATCAATCAGTTGCAGGAAATTGAAAATAGTCTGCAACAGGTTTTCTTTAATGAAAAAACTTACTGTTTTCCTACATAAACAAGACATTTCATTTTTTTTTTTTTTTTTTTTACGGATAACTCATGTGACTAAAACAGAAAGTATGGGGAAATCCAAACATTTTAAATGTCATCAGATTCTAAGGGAATTATATGTTTCCTTAAGATCTACTGTATGTATATGGGAATATCTGGTTTTATGACAACTCTTGGAAAAAAAATGTTTACTTTAGAGAGATTTTTAAGATGGCTTTAAGATGGGTAGTAAAAGGAAACCTCTCATGAGACACAGACAGCGAACACATGAAAAGGCTTCTTACCTTTCCCCTCTCTATTCAAAACAAAACAAAAACATAATATTATACAATAAAAACAAAGAAGAATTATATAGCACTGCAGCATTAAAGGAGTAAATGAGAGTGATATTTGAAAAAAAAAATCTCTTGCAAAAATTACTAAACCATTGTCTCTCTAAAATCTACAATTGTGTTCCTGTCATAGATGGGAAACATTACAAATTGACATTAAACATAAACACTTTTCTACTGTTGGAAATTTCAATCCATATAATCCTGACAGTAATGCCTGTACTCTAGAGACTTCACTTGGTAGATTTTTGACAGATGGATATTTCACATTATTTTTGACACTGGAAATGTGTTTTCACAATTGCCTCAAGAATGTAATTACAAGAAGACCTATGCTGATACCTGCCACTTATCTGTTCAGCAGATGGTGCTAAGGATGCAATGAAAAGCCATTGTTAAGCTGTCTGAAAAATGCTTGCTCTCTAATGACTTACTGTACTTCTTAAAATCATATATGTCAAAAGACTGTGGCTTATTTCATGCAGTTGATAAAGAATTGCTCATCTACAGCCCATTCATTTTGTGGCATATATAGTAAAAAATAATTGGCACAATGGTTTGTGCCTATTGAATAGCCAGGTGAAATAAACAGTAGTACTTAAATGGAGATGCATTTGTATGTTGTATTGATATTGTATATGCAGTTATCAAAAGGCAGAGATGATCTTGTAAGAATATTTTGTATTGTATAGTTGGTAGACATGCGCTCGCTAGGAGACTTGATTTCTGGCCAGTACACATAATATCTTGGACTTACTGATGCTGAATACACTATCTATACACTTCTTGCATTGACTTTGAAGGGTGACAATGTTTAGTATTACAACAATTTACTTCTACTTTTATTTTATAATATTCATTTCTATAATTGTTCATTAGCAAAAAAGTTCAGGAGTTTCCATTTATGACATGTTTATCAATATACTGGAAATAACTAGTATGCTGTTACATCTGTATTCAAGGTAAATTCTTACTCCCATATCATCCATTCATCCATAAACTATTACTATTATTCAAGTTATGTGAGAGATTTGTTGAAGTCATAGATGAGGTGTTAGGAGTAGGACTTTCTCTTTAACAGGTTTTCCTTTGTGTTGTCTGGTAAGGATGAATAGCACCTAGTAAATAGTCTGGGTACAATTAATTAAGCCTTTAAATTATCTCTGGTGATTGGATTACATGCTATTCTATGTTAATAAAAAGCCTGAAGAAATTCATCATGGTGGTAATAGCTGGCTAATTTTTCATTATATGAGATTAAAACCAATTACTACCTACTTTGCCACATGTTTTACTGCATTAATAAAACCTGTTGTATATCAGGTCCATTTGCTGTACAATTTTTATGCTGTTAACAAAGGGCATACAAACAAATTATCATTACAGTGCTGGAGGTTTTTACTTTTGGTCTAAATAAAAAGATCAAAGTACACTTTACAGTTTATATAAAACATTGTACAGTATGGATATTGCAGTTGTTTTCCAACAATTTGCCTAATGCTTAAAAATTAATGACCAAACACATATCGTTTATATCTTACAAGCATGCAAAGGAAACCTGTACAGAGAGAAATGCCATAAATAATTTCCAAGGTCCAGAACAAACATACAGATTAAGTAACAGCAAAATGAAGCTCCTCTTCTGTATACTTTTAGTATATTTTCAGAAGTAGAGGCCCTTAATTGCAGGCTTTGAACCACCCCAAATTCAGATTTTTTGGAAAGCCCAACTACAGGCTTGTCCGGACCCCCTTAGTCCTCTAGCCCGATATAAATAAATAAATAAAAAACATTATACATACCTGGATCTAAAATGCTGCACAGAGCTTAATCAGTGCCTAAAATTGATTTTTTTTTGGTCTTTAAATTGGTCTCAAAATGGTTTAGGCATGTATCCATGTGATGGAGCTCCTATTGCTGCCTTCTGAAGTGAGCTATGTGGCATTAAAAGAAGTTAAGCCTAACTAAGCCTAATAGCAGATCTGGATTTGCCTTAAGTGGACTGAATTGTCTGGGAGTTTTCCCACTTTTCTTATTAAAAATGCCTTATGACTTCCTTTGCTGAGAGTCATGTGACATCACGAGAACAAACCTAACGGGTGGGTATCACAAATATATTTTCCCATGTCTGTATTATGAGCTGAAATACCTCTAAGGCCTCTGCAGCATTGGAAAGCATAAACAAATCAGGCTCAGTGTCTATATTGACAAAGTTGTATTCATAAGAGGGTGATTTGTGTATCTGTAAATTATTTAAATAATATTTGCATAAGCATTTATCCTTGAAATGATCCAAATCATCTTGAGATTTAGTTTGTGTAATATCCGCAGCTGGGTCCCATGCCCTGTGTTAATTGGTATGACAACTTTTAGTGAAGTTATTTTGCTAATCTCACCCTTCCAGTTCCTATAATGCTGATGGAAATTAGAACTAACTATAAACATGGTCCACATACTGCATGTTAATTATTGTTTAATTAGAAATATAACTGATCTTAGGGGTCAAATATACAGGTTTTAATGAAATAAGGAGATAAAGAAAACTGCTATTCAAACTATACTGAATACAGGTTAGTAAAGATTTACAGCTAAAGTCTGCTAGAGAACACAATGAATTCTAAAGCAACTTCATCAGTATTTAGCAGCAATAGCATTCTGCCATTTTATAGCTGATTTTTCTTTATTCTTATTAATTGATATGCTATACAAGGTGCTCTATTTATGTTAAAGTTCTGTTAATGTGAATGAATAGTTTTGGAGAAGTTTTATAAAGGTTAATTTGTTCTAACTTCTTACACCAGTAAAACTCAAGAGAGTAATCTTTGATATCACTGCATCAGCTTCAAAGAAATATAACCAGGTTTTGATATAAATATTAATTAGTGATCCCATTTTGCATAAATGTAAGAAGTAGAAATTAATTTTTTAAATGCTTCACAAAGGACTTAAAGGGTGATATGAAAAACAATCTTCTACTTGTGTACATAAAGTAGTCTGCATGCCATATGTTTATAGTACAATATAGGTGTATTTTTAATACTTGCATCTTGGAAGCAGAACTGTACTCTAGAGTTTTAGGACTGATTATATCTAACATGCCTAACATTATATATATCAAATGATAAAGCTACAACTACACAATACATATTAATCTTACAATCTTCTTTAGACCCACCAACATGTTTGTAGTTCAAGGCTCTGCCTGTTTGGATGCACACTGGATGATTTTTGTAGGTCCTCATATTACATGATCTTGGTGAAGCTAAAGACAATTGTACAGACAGTTTGTAACGAGCATACGCTGAAATCACTTCACGTTTCAAGTGTAAAAATATTTTCCCATTACATCAGCTGGAGGAAATCTTGTGGTACAGGTGACCTCCCTTTGGAGACAGTTTGGATTTATGCTTTTTTTTTTGTTAAACTTTTAAGCTGCAGAAGCAGGGCGGTGGGTGTGTTTTTTAATGTTTTGCATTTGACTTTTTTATACCCAAAGTTTCCCAGGTAAATTAGCCTAAACTGGACCTCGAAGTTGTAGTGTAAGAGTTAGAACATGGTCAGGTTGATATTGCTTTTTTTTTCAATATTGTACAGTAGTGATGTGCAAAAATGAGAAATGTATTTTTATAAAGTGTTTGCAAAAATGTACATTTTACATCTACAATGTGTTTTTTTTTTTACTTTTTTATTTAAAAAGAAAATCAAGGCGACAGAATGTAAATATAACAATATGCAAAAGTGTAAATCTTTTTAACACCAAAAGGGTGCTTTGTGTGTGTGTGTGTGTGTGTGTTTTTTTTTAAGGTTGCAATATTCTTTTAAACCTATCTGACTTTTAGGGAAGCCTATTTCTTTAACTGTTCATCCAATCTTAAATAGGGAAAAAGAACAGTACATTAGTATCGCCTTTTCATTTATGACCATACATCTTGTAACCCTTTATACAGTGTTGTTATGGTTTGTAAATGGAATGTAATTACACAGTAAACATTTTACCATTATTTTTGATGAGTGGTTGAAAGATACTCAGTAAATTGTAGCAGAGAAAGTATCATGAAAAGACATTTGGATCTTTATGGTGGTAAATAGGAGTGTGTGACTTTTTTGTCAAATTACAGTGCGTTAGCGATAAGTCAAATGACCCCATTGCAGACTATAATACATGTGTCAGATATAAAAGCAAATAGCTTAATGTAATGTAATGTACATTCAGTTTTAGCTAACCAGTAAGTATGCAGAGAAGGAAGATTAAAGGAAAAATTAGGGAGGTGATGTTAGATGTAACTGATAAACATGGACAGGAAAGATTTCAGTGACACTGCAAACAGAAAAACAGTTTCAGAAATAATTTCCTACATTTTATGAACTTTTGCAGTCTGTTTTCCATTCAAGAACAAAGGTACTGTATATGCTGTAAATGCCCTTGTCACATAGAAATAAACTAAACTGGCAGAGCCCTTGCTAGATTTCTGCTGTAGTTATTGTTAATGACAGAAGAATAAAACTCTGACAAGGTCATTAGCTTAGTTTATCAATGGTGTTCTTGTGCAAAAAGCACAACAACCAGTTTCCTATTAGTTGCCTGGGTTGGATGTATATGCTCTGTATGTTTGCAGTGACACCAAGGAAATTATAATGAATAAAATAAAAAAAAAACATTTGTATTGCATGACAATGATTAGCCTAAATTCTCACAAAAACATGAACAACCTATTTAGCAAAAGTCATCTGTTCTTCCTATTTGTAGAGATTTTCCTTCACATTTTTTGTGTATCCAGGATAAAATGATGGAAAAAATTGTGAAACAAACACAAACTTATCCCTAGTAGATCTAGAAAGAGCTTAACCTCTGCAAAGTTATTATTGTTGTCTTGTATTATTCAGAAACTGAAGTAAAAAAAATACTATTATGAGGATGCAATGACCCCTTAATCGAGGGATTAAGGGAAAATGGAACTCCAGTATTGAAATCTTATGAGCTGGTTGTTCTTCCTGACAATTTACATGATACCAACATGTGTTGAGAACACTGGTATTGATCTATGGTTAAATCTGATTTAACTTAATTTGACAAAAAAAAAAAAAAAACTAGAAAAAAACCCTTCCTTATTTTAGCTGGAGTTCTGCTTTATTGTTAATAAAAATCATTAGGTGCATGTTGAGTTACAGTAAGTCTCGCTATAAGAATGATGACTTGCTTTATATGTAAAGATAAGAATTGTAAATTCTTGTTGGTCACTTATGTAAACCTGATATAAACTTTTTCTTATAATGCTAATCTCTAGATCTAATCACAAGCACTACAGAGCAGAACCTTATAGTTTCATGTGCATGGATGAACTTTGAATGTGATCATTTTATAGTCATTTATAGTCTTAGCTGCCATAATGGCTACCATATTGGTCATCTGCTACTTTTCTCTGCCTTGTTAACATGCCTGCATGGTTGTGTGATGTTGGGGTTAGCCAATGTTATCAGTTACATAAATGGTAACAAAACTGAGGGTCACTATAACTGTATGTTGGATCATATTATACCAGTACTGTTATTTCTCTAGCTACATTATTTTTGTTCAATGTTTTCTTAATGAAATCTAATGTATAAGGACTTACATAGAAGGCTTGTTTTAGAACCAGGTGGATGTTGAAATTTATTTTAACACAAAGTCTGTAGTAAATGTCTAGAATATTTTTCTTTAGTGATGTCATGTCAGTCCGTCTGAATATGAATTCCTGTGTACAGTACATGGTGTCTTGTAGCTATTACAATGAGAACAACACTGAGGAAAAAAATCCATTTTGGTCTTGTAGTTTGAGTTTGCTCTCATTTCATGTAATTGTGTACTTGGGACACTAGGGACATTTGTTACGTTTTGTTATTTTAATTATTCATGCAAAGAGAGCTATAGTAGAGTTTTAAAGGTTAAGAAAGTAATTTTTCCATAGGACTTTTCTAACAGCATTTTAGTGTAATCAAAGACGATTGCATTCACACAACACATCATTTAAAGGTTTTGATTATATTGATTATAAAACGTTCGCTAGTTGTAACATATGAACTACTCTAGTGGGCCAGGAAGGAAAGTAGAGGAGCTCAGCTCAGATGGTGAGTGAAGGCTTCAGACAAGGCAGCAGCATGTGTTCAGTCATTTGTGAAATTGAATCAGTGGAAATTATATCAGATTCAATAATAATAAGGTATGATCCTGAAAGATTTACTGTAAACACAAAGCCCGTCTCTGTAAGGTATGACAGAAAGCCCCACATTATATTAAAAAAGTACTGTATCAATTACTTTGATAAGTTTGTATTGTAGGGCCTCTAACATGCTGGTAAAATGGCAGCCTGCCTTGATAAAATTATGTAAGCTACCAATGAACTGCAGAACTAAGACTATTGCCTGTCTAACTGCACAGGTATCTTGGAGGAGTGGTCTAGAACAAGTATATAGATCAAGAGATGTCACTTTATTCCTAATCATAAATGATTCAAGCCAAATATAATCAAGCATCTATCATTTTCAGAAAGAGGTCAGCTATACCTTCTGTTTTATTATTTTCAGGTTCCTTTATTTGGATCCATCCCTGTGCAATTTAGAAAGAAAATCAAAGCTTAATAATTATGCATTCATTTCCTTGATGGTTCATTTGCAGGGAGATGAATCACCAGGTACGCTTAGGGTTTTTGTTTTATAAACCAGGGGCATGGCAATATAGACGCTATAGCATATGTGAATAAAAGATATAAAAATACTGCATATTTACTGTATATACCATATTACACCACAATACAGCCTGCATTTTAAATAAATAGGGAGATTTGCTCTTTGATATTATTGTACTTCTTAATTATCTTTCTGAAGTAACACACCTATTCACAATAGATTTCCTTGTAGCACCTGTTCCTCAAGCTGCGTGTTTTCATGGCCAGACGACAATGGGTTTTACGGGACAGGCTTAATGATCAGAAAACTAAGGGGAAGGTGGAACAGAATAAAACACAAGCCTGCTGTGTCTAATGTACCTAACACTGAGCCAAGTTCAGAATCCTTATTGAATTGTTGTTAAGGTGGCACAATTAAAGGTCTTTCAGTGTTGGGTTTAAGTGGCAACTGAAAACCTGGCTACTGAAAGCGGACCAGGAAACCCATTTTCAGTACTGATCACTTTATTTATTCCCGAGTATAGAAGGCACATTTAAACATATCATTTTGGCATATGGTCTTTTTACTTATTGACTTTTTTTAAATTAGCACTTTATGCTATTGCCAAGATATCTGCTTAAGAACTGATTTACTGTGTGTATTTCTCAAGGTACAGTGACATATTTTGACAAGCATCTCAGCATTTTTTTCCTCTTTCACAACATACATACAATGAATCAATAAGTGAAAACAGCTTTAACAAAGGCAATTTTGCTTGTTACTTCTGACTGAACATCTTAACAATGATCTGGAGTGTTCCTGCTGGCTGAACAACACAATCAGAAAGAAATCCTGCTTTTAACAATGTAGCAAGTTGAGAAATCTCATCTGTATAGCTGCTACATGCTGTGGTGACCTGAGAAGGTGATACGGTGCTAAAATCCCCTTCTGTTCATTACCTTATTGTGCCATATACACAACTGTAAATGAGCAAAGCCATAACCTAACTTTCTGCACAGTTTCCTTTCATTTAGCATACCCACATCCACATCACATTGCCAGTTGTTGCATTTTAATACTTATGCCACAGTTTTAAAAGCTATATACGCGTTCCTTTTTCCATTACAGTGTCATCCATGGGAGCATAAAGAAAGCACAGAAAGCATATACACAATATTAAACATGTCTCCTTTTAATTACATTTCCAAAGATTTTGATTAGAAAAAATAAATTAAACTAGCCATTTATGCTCTGTAATAGCACCTTTATCTCTTTCTGAAGAAAACACATTTGTAGCAATAATATTTATAAATGTGGCACTGCAGCAAATTGTGTTAACATTTTAGCCCGTTGTCAGTTACAGAGCTTCTGAGAAGTACATCTGTTGGCCAGAACAATAAGCGAATATAAAAATAAAAATATGGCCATTATACTTTTCTTGATTTGTAGTGGAAATCATAATAAACCTTTTAAGTACAAAGCTATTTGTCAAGTGTGATTGTGATCCATTTCATGGTTTACACTACAATTTGTCATAAACTGTTAAATATTCTTTTTTGGAATCCCAATGGTGCATTTTAATTTACAATGGCTTTGGGGCAAAAAGTCACATTTCTATTATGATGCTACAAAAATAATCTCTGCCATGCAAGCTGATGACAGTATAATAGAATGATACATGAATGTAATTAGGAATTACAATATTCTACATGTACAGTGTATAAGAGGCTACAGATAGACATCAATACATTTTTTAAGAACTTGAGCAGAGGAGGAATTCAACCTGTGAAAAATCATCCAAGATCCAAGTAGAAGAGACTATAAGAACTTGTTATCTAGAAAAAAAGTCTCTGTCCATGAATGAAGCAAAAACAATGGGAGAATTTTATTTTAACAAAAGCACTTGGATCAGACCAATGTCCTGATGTGTTTCATGCTACTGCACTTAATCATAAGGCTAATGAGACTGCACAATCTCACATAGTAGCGTGAAACTCATTAGCATTATGATTAAGCCCAGTAGCGTGAAGCGCATCAAGGCATTTGTCTGATGCGAGTGCTTTTGTTAAGTAAATGTCTTCCAGTGATTTTCTTCAATCATGGAAGCTAGCACTTTTTTTCAACATGTATTTTTGCAGTTGGTAATACTTAGGTGGTATGATGTGAAGGTGAGAGTGCCGCCCACTTAACCTTATGACAGGAGTTGTTATTTTCATAAAAAGTATTCAAAATCCACTATATGTTGATTAGTAATCAAACTTTAAACATGGGCAATATACAGTAAAGACAAAGAGGAGAAGTCTACACTGCAGTTGAACAGACATGGTAATTCTGTCTATATCAGAGCACTAAGAAATTGGTCTCTGCAACGTTAGGGGACAGCATAGCCATTTGTGTTTACCAAGAACCATGGGTAATTGAACCCATCTGTTAACAAATTATTTACCAATAGCACTTTTTTGTGATCATTTTACTTATTTAGCCAGAGTTGTGTGACGAACATGTGGCAATGTCTTAGTTAGCTTTTTTGATAGAAAAGAGAAACATCATTACCACATCTCTGTTTAGGGTTTCCTGCCCTGAAGTGAACCTGTGGCCAGGCTTTGGACAATTGTGTGTGGACAAATGATTATCAAACAGTAAGACTGGATTGAAATTTACATTTTGCAATGATGCATCCTAATTCATGCGCAAGGACTGTAGTCAGTGCATGCTATGACACACATCAGAACATCATGCCACACATAAAAGCATTATACCGTACATTATAAGGATGAATGTTGTTATTCAATACAATGTACATTGCAGTGAGCACTGCAAATTAACTCATTATTGCATGTTGACATGCAATTTGATGCATTTCCATTATTGTAATTGGAAACACATCAGGCAAAATGCCTAGGCATGCATCTAGCCTAAATGAGCTTTAAAACAAGCTCTTTATCTGCAGGTACTGTGGAACAACAAATTATCAGTTTTTATAATGGCGCCAATTGGACTCCAAGCAGCTCTATCATACTTTGTTCTCTCTCCTAGCAGTGGCCTGGCAGCCTTACAGCTTCCTAACATAAACTTATTAAAAGTCCGAAAGGCTGCCAAATTACTACCTGGAGAGTAAACAGAAATATGTGAAGCTGTTAAGATTCTGACCACAACATAGAGTTCCTTTGGTTCTAGCTGTGAAGATTTATTGCTGCACAGTGCTTCTAGGCACATAGGTCATGACGTAAGAGGTTGTTTCGTATCAGAAAATAGTGTCGCTTAATGCACAAAATGAATGTGCTGTAATGCACTTTAGAGCATAAAAAACAGATCCTGAGACATTTTATACAGTGCAACACATAGCACGTTGAAGTACATTGTAACATAGCTTAGTTCTGATTTCTTTTGTATGTCATTTAAAATAAACAGCACCATAACACACTACAATTTGCACCTCTGGATGTTAGCATTCAGCACACAATAGTTATTGCAACTCCGTGGTATGTGCATGCTTCAAAGCTCATTGCATCTTGTAATAAATATTTGAGCCTGTGCACAGGTTTAAAGGACTCTTGCTGATAATGTAGCAACCATTGTTTATATAGAATGTGAGATAATTTTTAGTTGACAAATGGCTTTTTAAAATAACATTACATTACTTGGTTCTTGTTTTTTTAAAAAAACAAATCTGTTAAAATGCATAATTATATGGCTCCAAAGCCATAATGAAAATAATTTTCTGTCTACAAATCACAGGGAGTCTAATTTATTTTTGTGTGGATTCTTGATTGCCATGACTTAGATCATTCAACTGCTACAAACAGATAATCATTAAATGTATTCAGCAATTTCGTGCATGTGGGGAGATGTTGTACCAACATAAATCAAAAAGTACCAATCTTGAATATATATGTATGCAGTGAGCTCTATATTTGGCTATCAAATTTGTTGTCACAATTGATGCTTCTTTAAAGTAGAAAATACCACAGTTTGTCCTTTTTGCTAATCTACTGTCTGTGCATTTTTGTATTCAAAATGTATCAGTCTTTGATTTAAGAAAGAGAGTTTAATGTTTCTTGATGAAAATTCAGTATTGTGTTTTTGTATGATAAACTAATAAGCAGCATAAGAAGAAATAAGGTCAGGGTGTCCTAAATTTATCTTTTTCAATCTACTGAACTGTGTTAGGGTATTATATGCAAGGGGAGATACAAATGTACTGAAGAAATAACTGCCAGTGCAGTAGAGGTAGTAAGAAACTACTAATACATGGTATAATTCTATGATTGAATTAAAGCCAAAAAATTTAGTACCAGATATCACAATAAATATTTAGTGTGTGGTTGTGTTGCATATGATCTAATGTAAAGATTATAGTCAGTACACAAGACTTCCAAAAAAAGTGGATAAAGCCGACATTTTCAAAATATTCTTAATTATTTGTTTCCATTCAACTCAACTGTTTGAATGTCAGAAAATTATAGTAACGGATGATGAAGCTGTGCTTCCAACAACAAACATTGGCCCGATTTATCAAAGCTCTCCAACATAGATTAACATAGGAGAACTTGGAATGGATCTTGATCAGGATTGAAAACATTTGCTAAATAATAGCAAATTATTTTTAGGAAATCCTTTCCAGGTTTTCTGGATCACCCATGTTTTCCTATGGCAATCTATCCTCCCAGTCTTGGAGAACATTATTAATGAGGGCCAATTGTCTTCCTTTTATCCATAAAGATAAATCTTTAAAGAATGTTTTATAGAAAGCACCAGACCTAGGTATTTATTAAAAGTATTTGCTATACCAAAGCAGAATAGTAGGCTTAGTACAGAGAGTGTAATCTTACCTTTTTTTAGGCTGTTTAGCAAATTATCTCTAACATTATCTCTGATTGGATATTTTTATACAATTTTTAATTGACAAATCACTTTAAAAGTAAACAAACTAAACTTCAGTTTAATCAATCCTGTTAATTAAACACTTTTGTAGTTAGACTACAAAGAAAAAAGATATACTTTAAAAGCAGAAAATGTGAAGATTCACCACCCTACGAATCATTAACATCCAATGTCAGCTAATGCTTCAGTTCTGGGGAAAAGTATCTTTAACAATAAAAACACACAGGTTGTTTGCAGGATATACAATTTGACAAACTGTTGATGTCATGCACAGCCAGCAGTGAGTGACCTGAATGTATGTTTTCTGTTTGTGCTCTGCCTAAACATCTTGAAGATAAAAGCATCTACAGAAAAGTGTGACCATCATACTATCCGGGGGGAGAAGACTCCGAATCGACTGATGTCTGCTCCAGTGCTTCGCACTACTGCCATCTGCTCTGCACTCATGCCTTTATAAATGCTTTTGGAATGAGGATAAAAGTGTCTCTCAAGTGTGTTGAGATGGGGTAATCTGTAAGTAACAGATTGCCTACATTTTTGTTCTTTTAAAATAGGTGTCCTATGAAAGGTCGCTTAAAGTATTTTCTAGCCATTATTAATGCATACAAAATATGCAGCATCAAGCAGGGAATTTGTCAAGATTTTTCTGTGTTGCAAAAATGACAAAAACATGACTTAATTAACATCAATATGTTCTTGTCAATCAACTTTAAGCAAAATCTTTACTAAAATAGCAAAGTCTATTTACTGAGCCTCCTTCTCCCTCAAAACTATGTGCCAAAATGAGGAACAAAATAAAGGGGTGGGGGTAATATAATGGAGGTAATGTTCCCATTATTCCAGCAAGATGAAATAACGGGCAAATCAATGTCATCCAATGTCATAAGGAAATAATTCTGCAGTGCAATGGAACTTTATCTGGCTGGATCATCTGCAATACTAAAGTTGAGGGAAAGGTATAAAAAAATACAGTATATTTAAGAAGATCTATGGCTTCCCATAAAATTGTACTGTAGCACTTTATAAGTGTAGAATCCGCACATATTTCTCTTTGCAAAATCCTACAAATACTACTTGACCATGCTTCTAAAGACCACCTAATGCAGCTTCTCCTGTAGTTTGTATAAGTTTGCAATACACGGCAGAGGGCATGTTCATCAGCATCTAATCCTGCTCACTGCTTTGTGGATAAATGCTTCTCCTGTTATTGAAACCATCCCACTTTGAGCTGCAGTGTCTGGGAGGGGGAGCACGTGAGACACAAATTTGAGGATTTGGCTCAGACAGGGAAGGGTAAAGACTTAGTTTTAGGGACTTGCGACCATATAGTAACTGAACTTGGTACTTACATAGTTATATAGTCAGGTAAAAAAAGGCACAAGCACATCAAGTTCGGATAGCAGAAAAAATAAAATGTGAATAAAAAAGTTTGTGAAATAAAAAAAATGCATATTCTAATATATTAGTTGACTGATGTACAGGAGCCCTTAGGTGTAACAATATTAACTTAGTTTCATTTTTTTATTCATTTTCGTGAAGTAGTTTGAGGTGGGAGTGGGCCCTCTGGTAATAAGCAAGCCTTGCTTGGCGTGCAAAGTCTACTTTATCAAGAATGGTCAATTAAAAGTGCAATAGGCTTTGGAAACAACCTAATTTAAACCGTAATAAAAATACAGTAGAGATATACAGCGCTGCGTAATATGTTGGCGCTATATAAATCCTGTTTAATAATAATAATAATAATAATAATAATATGTGATGTTAAGTGCTGATGTTAAACTTTGATTTTTTTTTCTAAACACTCATGCATTATGGGTATTTAAACAAACACGCATGTATTGTTTAGATGCTGATTCTTAGCAGCCTAGAAAATCAAAGCCAACAATGGTTGCTATTAGCCACAATATTTTTCTCTAATTTTTTTTCTCTAATTTATTATAAAGAATGCACTTGAGTTTGTATTTCACGTAATTTATAATATGAGGTGTTACATTTCTGGCATTCTGGCTTTGCTGTGCCTATCCCTGAGTTGTATTCATTTTGAATGGGCTGGCAACACAAAAAAAGGACAGTTGTAATTTTTTTTAAAAAGAATCGATTGCACTAAATGAAGCATATACTGTGGTGTGCTGCAGTACTGATTGCACATTACCTTGGTGCAAAAAAAGAACACTCCAAATTAACAGTGTATAGATTCATAATGATTGATGCATTAATGCAACACACCACATCACAAATGTGTTTCAGTTCTAAATGTCCTAATAAATTCTTTGCAAAGCAATGTTTTTGTTTGAGAATATATATGAGTATGGAGGTATATACAACACTGAATTATTATACCAAACATTTCAAATTACAAAGAGTACTTTACAGACATCTTTCATTTCAGTGCCACAATTGTTGCCCTCGGCAAGATATAAAATGTTTGGTCTGCATCTGCTGTCAAAATAATTAATCCATCAACCCCAAACTGTTATCTGTAGACGAATCCATACTGCACAAGGATAATAACTGACAACCTAAATAAATGGAGAGGATAACCCTTTCCTCCCAAAAACACAAAGTAAAAGTGTACATATTTAAGAAGCATTGCATCAGTGTTGACCAAGGAATTGTATTTCTGTCTGTCTAGATTTGATATAAAGGTGTGTCACACAGTATTGCCTATCTGGCGAGGGTACAGGCCCTGAATTTTCTCTGCTGCACTTGTGTGACACTTAAAGGTCTCTCTCAGTTAGTAAACATTCAGTGAAAGAAAAAGCAGCACAGAGTCTCTGTCACTCTCCTGCTAAAATCATTGCTTTGGATCAACTTCTTTACTACCGTCACTATAAGAAAATGTATGTTGGCATGGGACCCATATTGTGGCTCAACCACCTTCAGGTGGCTAACCTACCTTCATGGCAGCATCCTCAAGTGTGTTTTAAATTGAAGGCAAGTTTTTTAAAGATTAGGTTTGTAAACATTTTCAGATTCAACCTTACATGAGTAGGTGTAAACCTAATTCATAGGGACATGTATAAGTTGCTTTTGTTAAATTGTTTTTATTAGTTCAGATCCTGCATCAGTCTAGAGCATCACTTAACTGGAAGTATATATAAAAGTTAAATAAATTCACAAAATATTATATCAAAGTATTGTTAAATAAACACAAGGGAAGGGTCTGCAAGACCTATAGAAATGTGTTCCAAGTAAAAAAAAAGAAAATTAAGAAACGATAATTTTTTTCAGTAAATAGAAATGGGGAAAGTTGATTTTTAAAGTGGCGTTATTAGCGTTGGATTGTGACTGATCAACATTACAACGCTTCACATTCTATAACAGTTTGTTTCCCCATTTCTTTTAAATGTAAGGTTGCATTCCCAACTTTTTATTCATTCCTTTCAATCAATTCTTTAATTCTCATGTATGGGGATATTCTTGAAGCTGTACATGGTATTGTTTTCTACTAATCAATATAAATGAAAACTGTGTGGTGTTGCCTACACTACTAAACACAATGCATAGAAAAAAGCTATCAGGAATTTCTGTACATTATTTTACCTTGTATTTATAGAATACATTTTTTTAGTGAGGACGTGTTCACATAGTCTCCCCTCGACCCTCTTCCAGCCATTTTAGTGACAATACTATGTTTAGGGACTTTGCATTTCAACTCAAAAAGTAGGAGGAGGCTAAACTGGTAATATATATTGTTATAGAGTTAATATTAATGTGTAGTTTCCCTTTTAAAGTGGTCTGGCATCATATATGTGTATAGGTGTCCTGTGAACTTATGTTCAAGATACACGTTTCATTACTTACAGATTAGTATTGTTTGTAAACAGGATTTATATACTGTAGTTTTTGTATAATTTGCATACATAACACACATTTCATCCATAACACAAACACTCTCTATCTCTGCAGGCATACTATTGTAATTTGTTAAAGTACTGCCCTAAAGACTTTTTTTTTCATGCTGAAATGCCATCTATTAAAAGCGTGCCAAATGCATTTGTGTATACTTTTATATTGCAAACATAAATGCCTTCGGTTTGGACACAAATCATTCAGTAAGCTTGGTAGACAGAGTTAATCCTAGCATTTTTGTCAAACTAAGCGTTTCTTAGTGGGAACACATTTGACACCGCTGGAAGAGACAAATCACAATCCCTTAATTCTACATGTAGAATGAGACAAATACAATCTAGTCCAGGCAGGAAGTAGTAATTCTGTTTGATATATATATATATATATATATATATATATATGTGTGTGTGTGTGTGTATGTGTAGCAAATACCATGGCACAGGATCCTGATTTGAAATTGCGTTTATTCCCTGAGAGCTAAAGGAATTAGGCTGACGTTGAATACATTTGCGTTAACCTGACACATATCCTCTATTCTTGGATATATATCAGAAGACACAGTGCAATGAGAGGTCAATGTGCTCCAAATTATGCTGCCTGTGTGGTGACAGCATCTAGAATATTGAGTATCAAAGTAATTCTAGCTAGAGATAAACAGCCTTTGGCTTCATTGTGGATACAACATCCATTTTAGCCGTGGAGTCCTCTTGGTGATTTGTAAGTGCTTTAGCTGGATAATCTAAAGCAAGACCTTGTTCTAAATTTAACATGCTTGAGATAAATAAAGTGCTATGCAATGACAGTTGCATTGTGTCTGAACAATTGTGATTTTCTCAGTTATAGTTTATAATGCAGCAACGTTTAGATGCCATTTTACAGAAAGAATAAAATCTTCATTCTCAGCAATGTGACTGACTATAGCTCACAAATTGTACTAAATTCAACTGAAATAAATTGTCTCCTTTTTAAATAAGGATTCTTACTCTGGTGTTTTAGCTTTGTGCACTGAACCGCCAGGGCCAGTTAGTGATATTCTCTAACCACACTTTTTGCTTGTGCAGGTGATGAAATTGATTGAAAAACACCTTGGGTGACTAGATTTTTTATTTACAAATCTTTGGTTGTGCAATCACTTTATTTAAGGTTTTGGTATGCATTTGTAGAGATGGGAATAGAAGTATTCAGTGCTAAAACATATTTTTGAGATGTAGTCAGCTATAATGTCTGATCACAGCATTCTTTTCATAACCAGATGTTAAAGTCCTTCTCCCCAACTCACCCCTTCCCTGTATGATCTTCCTGCCACATTGGAGCACATTTAAAAAAACATATACAGATACCTTTTTTCCATGTGTCTTTGGTCTGGCTTGTTTCTGTTTGTTTTTCTTTAAGTGCAGCACCGCCCCCTCAATTCTCGATCGTCTAGGCTCCTTGAGATGCTCTGACATCCGCAGAAGGCGGCCTTTCATCGATAGGGAAAAAATTGCCAATCTCACGCATGTGCAGTAAGATAGGCAAGTTTTTTCCTGATCTATATCAAGATCAGGGGACATAGGGAGAAGAACACGGAAGAACAGAGGAGAAGATGGTGGCGCCTGGCGCTCCCCCTGCACCGGGCCAAAGACAGAAACCAGGACGATGCAGAACCCGCTGGAAGAAACCTCCTGACAGTTAGACTGATCTGCGGAATTGATGGTGTGTGTTTTTTTTGGGGGGTAATTCTGGGTTTACTTCTGCTTAAATTTCTAAGATAATATTGGATATTAATATTCTGTGAGCACAGTGTATTACAGTCTGTAAAACTAGTAGGAACTGTTTTTCATCTTCAACTAACACCAAGAGGTAGTAAAATTATTTATGCTAAAAGAATAATCATGAAGGTGCAATATGAATTTACTGAAATGAGATGGAACTCTTATGAGAATATGAGTGAAACAGTGCTTAGTGGTGTCTCCAGTGTATTGTTCTTTTGTAAAGTTTCTGTGGTTAGCACTTGAAGACTAGATACAGGAGACGCTGCTGCAGCATGAAATTGCATATTCAATAAAAGCATAAAAGATATCTTAAGCTAAGCCCAACAAAGAACAAGTAACTGAATGACTTTCTATATATGTCAATTCATATTGCCCTGTTGGAGTGCCACCTGCTGCTTACTATAGTATGTCACTCATGTACATTCACTACAGAGCCAGTTTGTATAAAACTATTAAACTGTGTGTGTTTGGGTTGTGGAGGAATCCACAGAACCTGATGGAAAATATTAAAATATCGAACCTGCACACCCCATGCAGATAGCTTCTTTGGTTGAAAGTTGCACAGTGGCTACTTTACTTAACTGCTAGGAATAAAATTGCTATAGGCTATTTCTCGTAGAAAAAAAGGCAAACCAGTATATTTTTACATGAAGTTGTATACCAATGACCAACATACTTTTGTTTTTTGTAGTTTAATTCCTGCACAAACTAACAGAGTTGTTTTTACAAATAACTTCTGTTAGGTTACTATGGTAATTAAAGTCAAAACACCTAAGAACATATTTTGATTAATAATATGTTCTGCTTTGTGTATCAGTACCAGAATATGAATCTTCAGTGACCTAAGAAAAGTAAAAAGACCAAAGTTTCTTCTACCAAGTCCTGCAATGACCCACTACAGTTTAATGTGATCTTATCCGTGAAATGCTGTTATTTTGAGCACTGATGTGGAGTACTGTACAAAGAAAGCTGGAGTTGCATTGCGCCTCTGCGCTCAGGCAGTAAAATTCTTATCACATTTAGAATATTAAGCTGCATTCCATAATCCAATTGACTTGCTCTGCCTGCCTCCCAGACATTATTTAAATTCCACTTCTTAAAAATGTGTCCTAGTTATATACATTTTCTCATGCCTGCTTGCGGATTTTGTTTTTTTTTTTCACATAATCAATGCAAAATCAGTATATGTTTATTAGGATAACAAAATAGGATGGTTATTTAACAGGCTGTTGGTAACAACAGACAAAATCAGGAACAGTTTTAAAACCTTACCCTTAAAATGCAATTAAGGAAAAGTAACACATTATATATATATATATATATATATATATTAATTTATATTTAAACTTTATATATTTATATATATTACGCATCAATGTAAATTAAATAGGGGTTGCAAATGACGGACAGATACAAAATAATGACGCGGAGAGTTTATACTCGCATAATGACAGAAGTACTACAATAAAAACGTTTGCATTTCTATCTTCAGATAATATATAAATTTCCCTTTTTTTACATTGCTGAATTTCTATTTTAGCCACTTCCTAGGCTAAATGCCTCAGTAAGTACCGTATATTATTTCAACTATATTCTAATAATCCTTTTAAGATTTACACAGGAAAAAGGAGAAAAGGTAAAGAACAGTGTATCTCAACCAGGGTTTCTCCAGAGGTTGCTAAGGGTTGTTAAAACAATGAGCAGTCTGCCAATCCCAGGGCAGTTTACAAGTTATCCCCCCTGTTATCTTTTTTGTCCTCCTGTAAGGATGACATTCTTTCCACTGACTAGCACACTTCTATACTGTGCACTGTTGATAAAGTAATCATAGCGGGGATTCCCTAAGACCTGAAATGTTTTTTTTATAGGTTCCACCAAGGTAAAAAAAATTGAGTAACACTGGTAAAGAATGATGAAATTGGGCAGTATGCCACACCATGCCAATACTAACCTCCCTTTACCATGTCCTATGTCACATTTGAAATTAAAAGGTCCTGTAACCCATAGTCATCACCTAGATGCAATAAAGGGTTAATTATTTACCAAGGATCAAACAGATGTCTTATCAGATGGCAAAGAAACAGCTCTAGTGTATTACCATAAAAGACAATTATGTAAGTGACGAGATAACTGCAAATAAAATTGGAGAAATCTTACTGCTGTTATTAGTTAATTGAGAGAATTCAACGAGAAAACACAAGGAATTACTAACTCAACCAATATGATGCTATGTCTAAGATAAGGATGTTTCAATTTTATTTCTTCTGTTCATCCTGCTAGGCATTCAGTGCTGCACATAAAATAAATGTCAACATCTGCCTTTTATATCCTTATTAATGTACAAAGCAAAGCCTCAAAAAACATTAAAATACAAGCATTCACTTTGTGAGAAGGTTCTTGCTCTGGAGAACACGTTTACAGTTAAGATAGAAGACAACAAAAGAAACCGTTTATTTCTGATAGGCAGAAAACATAGTACATTTGTTGCATAGTTGCTATCAAAAAAGACTGGTAATTTATGAGGATCCGCCCTGTAGGTTTTATAGTTAAATTTTGCTTTATTTTACAAATTGATTTGTATCACTATGTGATGCAGTTCCCACCCAATAGTGTAAAAAACAAAAAAACAGAACCATTAGGTTGGCTGCTTTGGACAGAACCTTAATTCACCCACGAACCAGTTCAGTACCTTTGAATCAGCTTACACAATGGATTTGCATGTTTGTGTGTTGCGCTTCTGGTTTCTTCTAATTTCCAGCCCCTCTGACAAATACCAGAGTTTCCAGACAGTAATTATTGCTGGTTTGACACTCAAGAATACTAAAAATCTCTACATCTTGTGACTGCTCATCTATGGTTTCCAGTCTAATGAGGCACATATATGTGTGGATAGTTATGTTGCTGGCCTATATATAGTTTTGTTTAGGCACACAATTATTTTCTTTGCTAGCAGGTATGATTCCTAAGAGGTTTAAAAGTTCATGTTTGTTCATATGATTTATTTTATACTTACAGTATATTGCATCACAACAAAAATACTTTAAGAACAAGTATTAGACAAGTGATTTATGGCAATTCTCTCACTTCTTCATTTCCTAATCAAATATACTTGAGATCATTTGATCATTTTGCTTTCTAGTTCTGCAATAGATGTCAAACAGGATCATTGGATCTAGACTTTTAGAATACTGCATTTATGTGAAAAACCGTGCCCTAAATTTGAGCTCCATCTACATTTTAATAAAAAGCTAAGATGTCAAAATAGTGTACTCTTTGTGGTGCGTTCCAATGCCATTTTGCAAGGGTGGGAACAGAATGCAATGCATGAATGGAAAATCTTTTTAACTGCAATGTAAGGAAAATTGTATGCAATTTGCAGTTGCCCAGCGCATCATTCTCATTCTGAGTACAGTGCTCAGACAAAGAGGGCCAGCATCCTGAGAGCATTAGGGGCGCTATTGCAGCTTTGCCTAGTGCCCTACGTCTTCCTTCCAAAACATGCTTACAGGAGCAGGGGTGTTTGGAAGGATGATTGTGTTGGTGTCGTGCATTGCTTAGTGATTAAGCTGCGTTATATATATGCAGTGTAAAGAACTGTTACCCTTCTGGCTACCCTGTTACCCTTCTGGTTACCCTTTTTATATTTAGACACGTTTTTTTTTTTCGTTTTAAAGTTTTTTTGAAATTTTCAAATAAAGTGTATAAAACATTAATATTACACAACAAGTTTGCATAGAATAACAATTTAGACACTTTTAATACATGTTTTTCCTTCAGCAGAGCATTTTGTTGGCCTAGTGTTCATTTTCTAGGACAAGTATTAAGCCTAAGCTTTTTTTGTCTTGTTTTTTGTACTTTTTCCAAATATACTTTTTCACAATAACAATGAATCATTTTATGCACGATATGAAATTTAGGCTTCCAGGATAATGTACAAACAAGTAGGTCTTTATTGCACATTAATTAGGATGTCCTGCAGGGATGCATATTTAGAAGTCAATGTCTGGCTGTGTAAATGGCTTTCTCTGCAGTAACATGCAGCCCTTCTGCCCGTCTGCTTTGTTTTTCTCAGTGGCTGGTGAAGGTGTTATAGATTTTGTGTACCGGTCTTAAGACAAATGATTGACTAAGACACTGGGGCAAAGTCTAATGACTATTGTAGCACTAACATAGAAATGAGCAAATGCATAAATGGATCCAATGTAGCTTTTGTGTAAGGGTACATGCAGAGAGGGCATAAAGCCATGTATTGTGGCCATGACTGTTTAGAGGATAGGATGTCTAAAATATTTCTGGGAAGTAAACTTTATATTTTTCAAAGTTACAGCTTTGATGGCAATTGACAGTCTTATAGGGAACCCATGGGAAGTATGGGAGCTGTTGATTCAGATCATTTCTTGTTTTAGTATATCCCATGTAAACGTATCTATATTTTGCTACCAGGGTGAAGAGAAAACATGTAACATTTGTGTCAACATAACCTAGCAGTAAACCAAATGTCACTCCTAGTAATGATGTAGCATAACTCTGTGTGACTCTGTGTAAAATTAAGTACAGCAGTGGAAATGTCAGGGACTAAAAATATTCCTAAACTTGAAGCAATTTGTGCTTTAAACTGAACTAAGAATAAAAACAACATGGAAATTGTAATATTTAAAATGGTAAAATGTTTAAAATGTTCAACTGAGTTTCTTGGTGAAAGGTTCTGCAAAATAGTTGTCCTTTACATTTTCCCCTTTTCAGCACACGGTAATAACTGTGATTACATTAGTTTAACTATCTGTGCCTAATAGACTAGTTGTGGCTTTTATAATTCCACCATCACTTGTTGAGCAATGATGATGACAACACTCTCACATAAAGTTAGCCACTAAGAGGACAGTCTACAAATAGTTTGCTTCCTCTTTTATGTTCCTCAAATCAATACATTCAATGGTATAAATGAGTCATGCTGTTGGAACCTTTGGGGAGTTTTTTTCTTTAGGGAAACTATACTGTTTTTCTTTAGCAGTGTTATTTTTGTTAATAGTTTATAGGTTTAAAAAAAATGATGTTTTGTAATAGTATTTTAATACATTTTTAATATTGTAGTTTAGTAATTTAGCCAAACTGTAGCACAATTGTAGCAGGAAAGAGTATAGGTCTTGGCAGTGACCACACCATTTTTTTTTATACCAATGGTACAGTTTAGCACTGATAGGCTTCCTGCACTCCATTGACCTGATATGTTTATAAATTAACTTGGCACTTTTGAAAATGCTTCTTGACTTTCTTGTTTTGTTTCTACACCTGTAAAAATATTATTTAAGCCTAAATTTATGTTTAATTATTTTTAAATATAAATGTATAGTGGACATTGCCATAAAATGTAATCAGTCTCCTAACGTGAGGTATAATAAAGGTATGCAGAAAATCTGCACCCTAGATTGTTTTCTCAAACATGTATGTCAATGATCCACAGCAAAGTGCATCCAGATTAAATTATGTTATGTTATTATTAAATAATGTTAATGTCCTTGCTATAGAAGGCTAATGTAACAAAGTGTACATTGGTGGTCCTCCATGCATACTTATTAGGAAGATCATTTGTTGCTTTGGTGTAATTAAGGAAAAATATTCTGAAGGGTAATATCCGTTTACAGCCTCCTAATGCATATGCATACATAACTATTCAGAATGATTAGAGGTGCTCTATAATTAATGATACACCTAAAGGCATACTAACTGTGACACTGTGATACATTACAGCTACCTCAAACTGATGTGTTTTTCACTAAAATTTTATGCGATAATACACTTTAAGCCATCACTTGTATGCTTGCTCTATGCTTACAATTTGAACAAAGTTAGTTTGAATAATGTTAGTTGTTGACTAACTTTACACCCTATGATTTGTCATAAAAGCTATAAGCTACTTAAATAGACTAAAAGTGTTTTACATTTTGCTAGAACTGCGTATTACATGTATATGGTAACTACTAAATTTTGTTTGTTGCCCAACATCACAGATTTCAGTGGGCAATTCATCAAAATTTTTGAGATAAGGCAACAGCAGAAACCCAAGCCTATAAATATTTGGTGGAGAGGCACTTCAGCAACTTCTATTATGTATTTTAGTCAATACAATTTAGAGCACACATTAAAAATTAAAGTGGAACTTTTATAAATCCATGATTAGGCAGGTCAGTATTGCAGAAAGGGTTAGGGGATGTCCCTTCTGAAACAATCCCTTCTAACTACCTGTTCGCTCCAGGTTTCTGGCAAAAAGCTGAGCTGTGCATGCTTCTGGCTTTGTACCGGAAATTGAAGGTTGCTTGGTTTGTGTCCTGATTCTCTGCTTTTAACACCTCCTGAATCCTAAGTCAGAATAAATCTACAGCTCAGGTGTTCAGATGATTGTCACATAGTTATGATTGCATACTTGTTGCAAGTGTGTGGATTCTTACTGTGGAAAAATTCTATGTCTATTATATCTTTATTATTGGTAAATCAGATGGATGGGAACAGGGTAAAACACCAACTGTTAGGGCCAAAAAAGCAAAATGTCTCTGAAAGAGATTCACCTCTACCAGTTTGGATAACATTATTCATACTGCATTAGGTTCATGCTATGTCAGGGCTGTGGAGTCTGTACAAAAAACCCTTTGACTCCTCATTTTATGTTAATTGGACTTTTCTAATTTAAATATGCTGGTGTGTTCAAAGTTGATTGAAACACAACATACATGGCATCTCATCATTGTCAAAGCTCAGCCATTGTAAAGCTTTATGAAGATGGGGGTCTGCTTTTGGGAACAAAAACTCCTGGCCAGGAAATTGGCGCTCTGCCTTAGTGACTAGCCTGTAATTGCCAGCATGTAAGCTAGTTAAGTTATAACCTATCCTAAATTTTAAACAAAAATGAAAACAAAGTTTTTTTTTTACCATGAGGCTATAAGTACTTGCAGATATAATGAAGATCAGGAACAATTTTACTTGACCAAAAATGTAACCTACATCATTTGCTGCTTTAAAACCATTAATAAATCACAAACAAACAATTGTAAAACCTAAAACTTCGTAAATGTTAATTTGTAGCTGTAAAATAGATAATAATAATAAATATCGAGTGCAGACAAACAACACCTTTGCTTTCTCACAACACTTTTAAATTTTAAATTAAACAGTTGAACTGCAGACTTTCAGCTTTA
>NC_092867.1:27398362-27408404 GCF_032062135.1 Pyxicephalus adspersus
TATGGTAGACTTGGATATGGATACGCCTACTTCCTGGAGAGTGTTGTTCACTGGGTTGGCTGTTGTGAAGGGGTTTCTCTTCACCATGGAAATGATTCTGTGATCATCCACCACTGTTGTCTTCCGTAGACGTCCAGGTCTTTTGGTCATTGCTGACTTCACCAGTGCTTTGTTTCCTTCTCATGGTGTACCAAACTGTAGATTGTGCCACTCCTAATATTGTAGCAATTTCTCGGATGGGTTTTTTTCTGTTTTTGCGGTTTAAGAATGGCTTGTTTCCCCTGCATGTCCGTTCACAGCAAAATCTATCACATACAAGCACCCCCCCCCCCCAAATCAACTCCAGGCCTTTTATTCACTTAATTAATAATGACATAACAAAGGAATTGCCCAGCCCATGAAATAGCCTTTGAGTCAATTCTTCAATTACTTTTGAGCCCCTGAAATAAAGTGATTGTGTAAAAAAAGGCTTTAATTCTTCACATGTTTTTGTTCAACCCACTGAATTAAAGCTGAAATTCTGCAGTTCAACTGCATCTGAGTTGTTTTATTTAAAATTCATTGTGCTAATTGTACAGAACCAAAATTAGAAAAAAGTTGTCTCTGTCCAAATATTTATGGACCTAACTATATATATGTAGAATGTAATCTTACTGTAACCCTGATTAAATTTTATTAACACTAAGTAAAAATGTATTAATCTTATCAAATAAATATTTTTCATGAGCCAAGTATAATCCAGATTAAAAAGATGTATGAATGTCAGATGATCCTCATACTAGTGACAACTCTGGAGTGGGCCTTAATTATTACAGCAGAACTACTTTATCATGACTGTTATCTGTGAAATAGGACATTTTACATACTTAATGTTTTCAGAACAACTTACATTTAATAGGAATTGGATTTTTTGCTGACTCCACAGCCCCGTGTTACATACTGAAAGTGAATCTTGTTTGTATATTTGATAATATTCTGAACAAAAACAGGTAATATTATTATTATCAACTGACAGGAAAGGTAAGGTAAGTGAAGGTAAGCTTCAGGCAGATATAGAAAAGATTTAAATACAGTTATAAATCAATTATCTTTAACACTGGGGGAATTTGTGTCAGGAATGTGAGAGGAGAGTACAAGATGACTTCCTTAATGTAATGGGTGAGTTGTACACAAGGCTGAGATTCAGAACCGTGCTTGCTGATCGTGTTGTCACAAGACTGGTTTAACAGATTTAAAAATCCTTCCAGGTAGTCATTTCACAAATTTTATTTGTGTACTCAGCTGTTTCCCTGTGGGTTAAGCTTTCATTTTTTTTATATTATTATTAATGCACAGTACCTGATTCTGTGTGAAACACTTACTACTCAGTTTAAACGAAGAGTACTACTGACATACTTTATGTATATAGTTTGCTTTATGATTAAAAGCACAAGTTTGCATAATCATAATCTAACAGCTACATCTTTTGGTGCAGTTAAACAGTTAAATTAACTATTTTTTATGCTCAAATATCTATGATGAAGTTAATACCTTAACAATGTGGCCAATTCAAGATGAGTCTTTCCAACCCATTTATATTCCGTTATATTACCTAATGATGAATATAGCAAAGGTCATTTTTGTCTTATTAGGTAGGTTATGTTTTGATTTTCAAAAGCATATATATTCCAGTAATTGTGCCATGTTCTGGTGGTGTCATTATAAACTTGTATGTTCAGGTTTCCTTACTTTTCTAAGGTTTAGGATTATAGCTGAAATCCTAGATGGGAAAATGGCACAGCATGGAACTGCCTTCCTATTGGAGGCATGTTGAATGTGAAGTACCCATGATGCTAGCTTTTATACTCTTGAATACTTTATATTTCTGGAACTCAGTCAGATTTTTAACCTTTTATTCATCTAAAACAGTAAGGAATCAACTGAATTATAAATCTTTAATACTGTAGAAAACAGTTATTGTTATCAGTGTAGAGATGATTCTGAATCTCTCAATAGTGTGGAATATAAAATACAATTTTGATTGCTGGAAATCATTCTAGCTGTATCCATACTTAGAATTTAATCTGCTTCCTTTACCAAAAATAGCTTCTTGTTTTGTATTGTAATTTTAGGGCAATTGATGTCAGTTTTAATGGAAACTAAATTTATATTCATTTCTTATTTTCTGTGATGAATAAATAAGTTAAATGTGATTTACTGAACCTCAGACAAACATCTAAGCATATATTTAAAGCAAAACTAAACCCAAAATACTCACAATCCCCAACCCATTGCAGGGTAGGTGCCGCCATCTTCCTCCTCCTTTACTGCCAACACATCCAGTTCAGTAAACTATCTTTCTCAATGCAGAAATCTAGAAATGTAATTTAGTAACTGTCATATTTAAATAGTTCAATCTCAACCCAGCTGAATTTGAAAAGTATCTGTTTTCAACACCTATATGCTAAAGTGTGTTGGTAAAGTGGCTTTATTGGTGATGCAAATATTAATGAGGTGTATTCCTCTAATATCCATAGACTGCAGATTTTCTAGTTTAATGTTTTCAGTCATGAGTTTATTTATCTTTAATCTATATGAAGTACCTAGTATTATAAATGGATACTAAGAATCAGCGTCTCAAACAATCCTGGATGTGAATTTTGAATATATTTGTAGATGTAACTTCAACAAATAATGTGAAATAGAAAAAGGGTATGGTCAAACAATGGTAATCATTGGCATTCAGGAAACACATCAGAATTAAGATCAGACATAACTCATAATAGCTATAGAGCTTTGGGATTTAAAATGCAGCATACATTACTCAAGCTGATGTTCAAATCATGTTTACTGTCATTAGACAAGTTGACACTTGTTAAAAATATGAAAATGTTCTCTGCTTTTTAGGTTTTGGTAAGAGCCACTTCTATTTGGGTAAATGGAGTATTTAGGTAGGCAGCATACCTTACAAAGTAGGCATATTATATTCAGGTAACAAACTATAGGATACATACTCTATTTTATAGAAAAATATACACGTGAAAGAAAAGTATTAGCAACTTTAAACCTACAATATGCTGACTTTATATATTATGTATATTAGATTAAAAACCAATTGCAGAAAACAGAAATTAGAGATTAAACATTCCATCAAATATGAAATCATCTTGAGAAATAACAAGATTTTTTGATGCTGCATGAAAATATATCCAGTGTACTAAATAATAAAAACAGGACAACAAAAAATTACTTTGCAGTAAAAGTTGTTTTAAAAAGTGACACAATTTAGAATTTGATATGTATTATAGAAAGAAAGTTGTCTATATGGGCTTGGTTTCAGCTAAAGATTTAACCTAAATTTTTACAATCACTTTTCAAACCCATTTATGCTAGCCTTGCACATGCTGTGACCTCCTAACAGAAATACAGATAGAACAATTAGATTCAGAATCAGTTCATCCAGTATTGTCAGAGCCTGGCTGTAAAGCTGCCATGTTTTCCATTGTTTACATGAAAACGTCAGACTTGACATAGAGAAAATTGAGCTTGTGATTGGTTATAGGTCACCATACTTTATTTAGTTTTGGAATGAGTGAAGAAAAGTTAGAGCTTCTGTCCAGTTCATATTGCTGTCAATATTGGTACTGAAATTGTTTTTTAACTTCTAGAAAAAAAGTGATGGAAAAAATCTCTCCAATGGTCAGTAAGTCAAAAACACAGTTTTAGTAAAGTAGGAAAGATTGCAGTTTCTGTGTTTGTTTTTAGTGGCTATGACTACTTAGTGTGACAACTGCACCCCTTTCCCTAGAAAATTGTTATTTCTCTGCTTATTTCTTGCACAGAAATTACTTGCAGAAAAAGTGAAAGGAAATCACCCAATAAGGGTTGCAGACAGAAATATGAACATGACAGAAATATTAACTTGTTCATGGGCATTATTTTTAAACGATACATTGATATACAAAACCTCATGTATCAACACTTTCTTACTAGGAACTGGAATTATTGCTCCATATCTATCAATCGGCATTCATTGCATATCTGATACTAATTGATAGGTAAATGTAGAGTAAATGCTTTTCTTGAATTGCTTCAGTTTCCTAATATTCAAGAAATGCTTGTTTTATATTCAACATCCCTATTTTCTCTTATATTAATTTTGATGTTTTTGTGATGCAAGCCCCTCCCTGGGAAATCACAGTCATACTTATGATGCTTACAGTTTAGCAAATTTAGCAAGAACACTAGTTTCATGTTCCTAATGTCTCTCAGCATTTAATAATGTTTCTTTTTCTTACCCTGCGGTGTAGTTTGCAGCCCAAACGCCAAACCCATGAAAGTTGATGCAAAGCAAGCATAACAATGTGGTGTTTAAATCAGCCCTCTTCAAGGGTTACTGCAGATTGTCAAAGGCTTTGGTGAAAAACATTTTGAAGAAAGTAGCATTTGTTTCTAACTTATCAATTCATATTCTCCACCTGCTGAAATAAAAACTAAAAATACTCATGTGCTTTTTTGTATAGTAACACAAAAGGTTGCTACATATCCTAGAAAACTGCATGACCAGTTACTGATCAGACTAAAGTAACAGGTATTTTGGCATCAGAACACAGCGTCTGAAACATAATATGTTAGTTACAAGTGGCATTGCAGAGTTCTTTTCGGCTATCATAGGTACGTACAATCTGTATATTAAGTTACACATGCTGTTTCTTGTTATAGAGACCACAGCCAAATGTATCAGTAGCAACAATTCTTGGCCCTGCTTATGTGCAACTGAGAAGGTGCCCTTGAACAAAGATTCTGAGAAGTAACACAGATAACGACAAATATTTTTTCAAGTACTTTTTATCCAGGTGTCTTTATTAGTGCAAATTTGAATCAGATTTAACACTGGAAACAGACACTTTATTAAACAAGCCTAGCTTGAATCTTATGTGATAATTAACTGGAAGTTTGTGAAAGGCCAATTTGATGAAGATAGAACTGCAAGGAATACCTGTTCTTCCGTAATACATTTTATTCCATTTTGTTGAATGTGCATCAGAAGTTGTGTATAATGGTAGTAGTAGACAAGATTAAGAAAGACCGTTATATCTTGTGTATCACAACAGTTTAATTAGTAAACAAAACACAACAAAGTCTGCCCACCACTATTACAAATGGGAAAAATATTTTATACATGTTTTTACTTTTAGAACAAAGCATTTAAACTGTCTCTTCAGTTACTGCAATATTATTCATACATAAATGAAAGATGTATTTTTTTGTCTCTGTAAATAGTGACCTAAAGTGTACCTAAACTAAGAAATTTCAGTTTACATAAAAGTGTAGACAACCCGCTAAAAGTGCAGCACCGCCCCCCTAATATTCGCCTAGGCTGTCGAGAATGAATGGGAGCGCACAGTCTCCCAGGATACCTACGTCAGGCATCCCAGGAGGCTCTTGGGTGCTCCTTCCGTGCATGTGCAGAAGGAGCCTTTTTGTGGGAAAAAAAAATTTGCCAAACTCACGCACGTGCAGTGTTTGCGGGACGACGCGGGACCCGATGAAAAAGACCTCCAGATGGATCAGACTGCCCTGCTGGATTAAAGGTAAGTGGATTTTTTTGTTTTAGGCACTTTAGGGTTTAGTTCCTCTTTAAGTCTTAGTCCTTTCCTGTACCCCTTCTCTTATATAAGAGATGTCTACACACAGAAGACAAAAAAATGTGCTGTCAAGCGAGTTGACTTTCTTTTTGGTTGTGCTTAAAATAAAATATAGATCTCTCAGTAACACTATCCAAAAATAAATGTTTATACTTTATGGCTTTTTTTGAATGTCCTCTGTGTTTTACCCTAGCTGCTTTTTTTCTGTGTTCTACAAAACGGTCTGACCTAAAGCTACAGTACAATGATAAAATATTTATTTTCATATCTAAGTATTCAGAGTAGGTTGCTGTTCTATTAATCTTTTTTTAATGGTATTGTAAGGTAAAAATAAATAAATTTAGTAGTTATGGGAGAGACTATATGACATTCATCGTCATACACTATATACATATATTTTTGTATTATACATGCAATAGGGAACAGCCAGCTAACACACATATGCCAGACACTTGTATGTAAGTTATATATGTGTATATATATATATATATATATATATATATAGCATCATAAGAAGAATCATGTATATATCACTTTGCTTTATAGTACATTCTCAAAAAGCAATAAACACACAGCATAGTTTTCTGCCAGTGTTTGTAGGTCACTACCTCATGTATGGGAAAGTGAATCATTGTTAGCCATCATATATAAAAGTAAATCAAATATGTAAATTAGAGCAAGAATATGTTTTATACAATATTTAAGTTTTATAAAAAGAAAAACAACAGTGGCATAATCAATGAGGAGAAGAACAAATCAATCTGCAATATTTGAATCTGCCCATATTTTTGGCAGATTTACAGTGAGCAGAGTTTGTGCCCTGCACACCAGGCATAACGGCTAGTATGGCTGGAGAGCTTTGAGCAGGCTGACACTCACATTAATAACAACATACGCACACAACAAGTGCTTTCACTGACAATAGCCTTTTCTATAGAGAATCAGCATATTAGCATGCCACAAACAAGATTCTAGATTTTCACAGAGCTGTTCACATGTTCTTATCATGTATAATACACATTATTATGTAAAATATAATGACAGGGGTCCCCAACCTGGCCGTCTGACAGGTGGGCTGCTGCTCTGGCCAGTGCACCCCCCCCAGTGGGGTCAGGAGAAGAACTCTGCTGGGGGAAGGGGGTGAACTGTCCAGAGCCGCAGACTATGTCTCCCGTATGCATCGCAGGCTCAGTGCAGTGGGCAGGTTGTATCTGTGGACACAACCCACCCACTCTCCTATCTCAGGCTCAGACCTGCGATGGGAGAGTGGGTGGGTTCTGGCATCATGACGTCACTCTGGGAGGAAGTTTCTTCCCCTTTGAGTGACCAAAGCTCCCTGCACATGCACGGCCCGGAGTCCGTGCATTTAGGGTTCCAAACGGTTGGGGGCCACTGCAATATACCATATCAGTTATTGGTCCTTAAACATGTATTGGATGCCTTTATTTTTGTTTTTCATGCTTTTTTTCATGTTGTTTTTTTTACATCCAGCAAATACCATATATCTAACCTTGCTTTACTCACTTGTCCTTGGTATCTATTAAGTGTCATTCTTGTCACATATGTTGATTTCAAACATGTCTACCTTTTGTTCAATTCCATTACATGTTGGGTTGATGGGAAAAGGTAGTTCACAAATGAAAACATGAAATGATTTACATTGTCTTCTAATTATAGAAAGTAACAAGGGGTCCTGTACTTTTGGCGAGATAAATGATTATTTTTTGTATTTGCTAAAAAAAAGTTCTTACCTGAAAAAAATAACTAATGCAACCACCACATCTAAAGACAAGTCTGCTGCAACTTATTTATTTTTGGTTTAAATACACTCCATTTGGTCTATCCATTTAACAGGAAAATTCACATTAAATTGATTTTAGCATTAACCATTCAGTTCCTAGATTAGGCCAAACAACCATATGCATTGTCCTTGGAAAAGTAAGAACTGAAATGGATTTGGGGTATTGTAAATAACCATTTTGATTATACATCTGTTTAAAGACTAACCTAAATACATTTTCTGTTTCTTCCACAGCACTTACAAATGTGAAACTATGGGCAATCGATCGACAATGTTTTCAAACTATAATGATGCGGACAGGGCTAATCAAGCACACTGAATATATGGAATTTTTAAAAAGGTATGTGTGGTTCTTTCAATCCATTCTTTCATAGTATGCTGAAGATGTTTATGTGCAATATGGGGGAAACAATGATATATTTGTGCTTGTTTTTCTTTTCTCATCTGCCTATCTTTGGCAGATACAATAGACTCTGGACTGCAGGTTCTGCTATAGGTTAATAAACAATGGTTTTGTAACCAAGTTTTTCCTTTTGTGGCTGTAAATAAATGAGTGATTACTGAACAAAATATCTTCCACAAATTAACACCAAATACTCATACAATTCACAACACAATACTTATTAAGGTTAAAGTAATACGAGAAAACACTTGGGTGTGCATTCTCATGACAGTAAAAGATTATAAACTTCCCTGAACAATTGCATCCTCTCAATGAGCCTCCATATGGAGTTTATTGTGCATAGGAAGAAAAAAAGGAGAGGGTACCAAAATTTACAATGATATTAAGTATGTATCAAGCCTGATAATTCATTGAGAAATTAAAGGGGACAAGGTAAGAGGGGGGTTTTGTGGGTAAAGAGAGGCTTTTAAGGCACTTCTGTAGTCTTAAATTAAAACTTTTTCATAATTTATATTAATAAAACACAAAACATAAAAGTAGGTATGTGCAAAGGAATCATAAAATTAATCTAATATCAGCAAAGATCCAGACATCATCACAACATTTATTATCAATGGTGGCTGCGTTTTAACAACAGTGGTGTCTAATGAAAAAAATATTTTGTTTGGAACCATATAATGCAGAAGGGATCCTAATTTTTTAGGAAAATAAACTTACTTGAAATGTCAAGAAGAGAAGTGAGACCTTTCACTTTTTCAAGGGACTAGATGGTCTGTTTTAAGCCAGACTGATACTGCAATGATTGTTACTTTTATTGTTATTATCACATAATAATAAGTCTGCCTACCTAAAGATTAGGGATATACATAGATAAAATATGTCTCACCTAGACTGTGTTTAGTATTTCTGTCCATATATTGATTTGATTAGTTTGTTGGTTTGTTGGATATGATAAGGAGGATCCGAGACCTAGGTCAGAACCATGCATTATGAGTTGATTATTACATTAGTAATCAGTAATAATGCAACTGTTATAAGTACTTACATCTACGGTATCCAATTAATTAGGCAAACATAGCCAGTTAGGAGTTTGAGTGAAGGGGGGGGGGGGGAGACTGTAAAAGACAGAGCAGATATTTAAATAGGTATATATTATATCCAGATTTAAATATGTGAAATCAAAGAAAATTGTAGATGGTTATTGATAGTTTAAAGGAAAAACGGGGGGTATGTGTTTGCGCATAAACACACACATGCACTCGTATCAGTGAGCAGAGCGTCCGCAGCCAGTCCAAAAGTGAGACTGTATGCAGTGGGCAGGTCACGCTTTAAAAATGGTGTCCGAAGTCATACCTTCTTTCGCCCAGTTAATTTTACATGATCATTTGGGTTTAAATGGCGTGTGCGCACGTTTGGGTTTAAGCAGCATGCACGTGTGAACACAAATGTGCGTGTCTGCGTGCGCGTACAGACTCTAAGTGTATTTATATATTTGGAAGGGGGGATTAGATCCCGATTCCGCCTACATGGTTTGAGGTAAACTTAGCATGCGCAAGAAAACCCACAGCCGGAGACAGGGCAATAAAGAAACATGGCAGGATAATGAATCCCTCTCCAGGGGGGCATGTCTTATAGTGATTAAAGTATTTTTGTTCTGGGCTTTCACCTGCTAGTGAGGAGACAAAGTTATCTCGCAAATGCAGGTCCTAGTCCTTGAAATCTTGAAGGACCAAATGAGGGATGGGTTTTGGCAGACACATTTATTTATGTTGCCAAGACAGAGAGGCACACATTAGCAGTTTCCAACACCGAAAAATAAATAGCTTTGTTATCAATAATATGTACAGTGCCCACATGGTAACTGATTGGTGTAGTAATTTTCCCAGTATTGATTGAGTAGATGTTCATCCGTTTTTGTAATGTTCTTTTAGTTTTATATAAAATCTACCACATATACAAGAACCTAGGTAGATCACCTATTAAGATATGCCAATGTTTTTGTAAGATGGTATAAATCAAATGTTGATTATGAATGAATGTGGTGATTACTGTAACTGTGCCTTCCGATGATTGTGATTTCTTATGAGATAATAATGTTTGTCGATCTGCCATTAGAGCTTTTTGATAAGCCTTTTTTAATGGAGGTTTTTACTGTAGCCCCTATGTAGGAACCTTTCGCTTAAATCTTGAGATTCGTTTTTGAAATCTGTT
>NC_092867.1:27408641-27505039 GCF_032062135.1 Pyxicephalus adspersus
GTTTTGAAGTAACAATTTGAACCCAGTCCAAACTATAAACACATAATCAATGTATCTTTTCAAAGTTAAGATGTGGTGCTGGTAGATGGAAAGTTTAGGGTTGCGGAAAAAAATTGTTTTCCGTAACGCTCAGGTAGATATTGGCATAGGATGGCACACATTGTGTGTCCATTGCTACACCCTGGATTTGCAGGTAATGTTGTTGTTCGAAGATGTTTCTAGTTAAGATATATAGACACTATAAATTCATTGAAGGGGGGATTAGTTAGATAGAAATTGTTTAGGTAGGTTTGAATACCTTGTAATCGCTTGGAGTGAGGTATGCTGCAATATAAAGCCTCAACATCAATTGTTACTGGTGTTTGGCAGTACCTGTATTTGAGATGTGAATTTAGGTACTTCTATGGTATCTTTAAGATGAGATGGAAGGGTCACTTCTCTTCTTATCATTTCAAGTAGGTTAATTTTCCTAAAAAAATAGAATCCCTTCTGGATTATATGGTTCTAAACAAAATATTTTTTTCATTAGACACCACTGTTGTTAACATGCAGCCACCATTGATATTAATGTTGTGATCACTTCTGGATCATTGCAAATCCAAAGTTATAAGTAATATGTTAACTTCGTTATGTATATATTTAGACCTCTATCCATTAAAAATCTATTTGAAAATCATATTACTACTTTTTCTAATATAAGAATCTAAGTAACTTGTAATATTGTCACGGTATTTTGTACTGTTTAATTACCATGTAATAAGTTTATTGTACTTTGCTGATATATACACATCCTTTATAAATATTATTATTACCTTTGCTCAAGTCTTCATTTCCCCTGAGGAAGCCAAAAGTATGCGAAACACGTCGGGGATGAGACTCCATTTTGTCGGATTTGACCTTTATGAGCATATCTAAAATATTAATCATAGTGATCACTGTATTTGTCTAACGACAAAAGTGTTTGCTGATGTTAGATTAATTTTATGATTCCTTCGCACCTACCTACTTTTATGTTTATTGTGCATAGCCATTTTTCAAGTTTCCAGAAATCATTTAGTTTGTTCATAACCTTACATTTCTGGAGCCATTTCTGACAGGTGATTTATTAATGACAATTTTTTTTGTATTTGATTTCTGGCTAAGGAAATCATGCCTATTTGTCTGGAAATTACAACTTGCTAATTTTACAGCAATATGTAGTTTAGTTGCTAAAAAATGTTTCATGTCAGCAACACGCTCCCCAGCGACAGCTCTGCATTCCCGATTATGGCTTAGCTATAAACACCGAAGAGAGCGATTTGCAGTGACAAATCTTTAGTGACTATAGCCATAAAGTTGTTAGCTACAAATTGTTGTCAATTGCTGGCATTGACAATATGTAGCTACAAGCAATCACTTCTACAAAATCACTCATGTGATGTGACCATTAAAGAGAATCTCTTACTAAGCTAAACACTTGTGTCTGTTAGAATCTGCCTCACTTTAAATCCTATGTCATAAATATTGTGGATGTTTTCAACCTTGCTGTATGTTGGCCCTATGTGTCCATGGAAAATGTTTCCATTGCTGTTGGCTGAGAAAGAATATGAAATATATATTTATAAATAGATATCATAAGATTTATTACCAACAGAAACGATGAGAACAAAGATCATAACTCAAATCATGGGGTCTCAAAAATTCATAGTGGTCCCCACTCAGAAGCTTCACAAATGCAATGTGACTGGTATAGAGGCCATTTGTTCTTTATGTATTACTGTATATAAATTGCAGACACTATGCATCCGGCTAAGAAGGATGTTAAAGAAGGATTGGAGACATGTACACAAAATACACATCCAACACAGCACTTTTTTTTCTATAAGCTTTAACATGTTTTATTTTCCGACAGTAGTCTTAAGAATCTTAAGAATTCTAAAACGCTGACCCAAAAGTCTGCAATGAATTAAAAAGATAAACGTAAAAAAGGGATTTTCTCTTCTGAGTATTTGTATTTGTTTTCCAAGTAGATCTTTCATACTAAGCTCCTTAACCTTTGACCACTATAGAGCTTCTCCAGATGACTGCCAGGCTTAATATGGACAAGATTCTAATACTATGAGCAATATATTATCTAAATACGGATTTACACATAATTTTAGAGCTGATAAAATATTCTAGTAATCCCTCACTATTTACATTTACAATATAATAAATGCCTAAAATTTTCTACATAGTATGCTACGTAATGTAATTAAGTGGTCTATACATTGGTATTGCGTATTTTGCCTACTTATATCTTTGGGTGACTGTAAATATGGCTAAATAATCCATAACATAAGAACGTTTTAGGAGACATGGGGTATTAGGTTTTAGATCCTTACTTTGTGTTTATTTTTTTTATTTTACCTATTTTATTTATTTTACCTTCCAGGAGGTTACTACTACATTGTTGTCGATTTTTGTTTAGAATAAACACAAGAGGAACAATTACAGAAAATAATGTTTTATGTTTCTTTCAGATATTTCAACACACAATAAATCCTCAATATTTGTGTAAATAAAATACTGTATTTTCTTGGAAAGTATTAGGCGCACAGTTGTGACTGTATCTTGGGAAATCATAATCCAAACACATCGCTAGGTCCAGATTTTTACAAAGCTACAACAGCAAATGTCTGTAAAATTAATACTTTCACTCTCTGCTTAGTATAGTATTTTAATGAAGCTGCCCAATATTTTGCTAGTAAACTCCAAAGTGCAAATTCTTCAAAGCAGTCTCTTAATTATTGAACTATACCTTAACCATTCTTAATTCCACTCAAAAACCCTGTCTCAAAAACAGGTGCTTTTTCAATGATCCTATATATTTAATTCAATTTTCTGTGCTCTGGTATTTGCAGTTTAGATGCCTGTTTTCTTAAATTGTTCCTAAACTATTTCAATTCTATACTAGCGACCTATCTGTTAATGCCTTGTAATGTCTATACTATACTCCTAAACTTGAAATTTATCTTAAGATGTACGCAACACCCTTCCAAATGTTGGTTCCTCAATTGAAAACACTTTTTAAAAAGTGTTTTCAGTGCATTACCACATACATGGTAATGTGCATTATTTTGAGCACAATGCATTGTGTTTGGGCGGCTTTTTTAGGCTGATAACATGCCCAACAATGTCAAAAATTGTGAACAAGTTGCTTTTTTTATCACTGAAATGCATATATAGTTACATATAGTTATATATAGTGTTCAAATGTGTCGCTGCATTGCACAGCTATAGAGCTAAATGTGACTTTTACAAGAGCTTTGCAATAGCAATTTTTAGTTGAAAAAAAAAAAAGAAAAAACTGTTTTTTACAGTTTATGTCCCAAGGCACAAACCTTGGGACATAAACAGTAAGATTTTTAATTTGCCATGCCATGATGTAAACTGCACAACTTGTTACTTATGAACTTTTGAAACTGATTCCAGTCCTCAAACATATTTTGCTGTACTATACAGATACAATCAAATATGCAGATTTGTATGCTCTTTTTGATTTTATCTGTTTTAAAGTTGCTGTACATATGCATTATACACATTTAGGCATCTTTAAATGATTTTTGTTGTGGGAAGAAATTGTTCTTACTTTTAATTGCTGCTGTACATTTTAGTGGTGATTAAGCATCCTCAAAACAGCAGTAAAACAACTTCATTAAGTGTGTATTTTTTCTAAGTGCAAAATTACCTGTTATATCAGAGCTCACTTTTAAATTTATGATTGTCTAAACTTTAATTGAATTCTAAAAATACAAAACCAGACAAGGAAAAGCCTCCTGTAGAGAAATTGCTAATACGCCTAAGGGGCTCATGGTGAGCAAACTATATATGTAAACCTAATAAATAAACTAAATAGAATAAAATAACATGGTTTTACACTTCCTCATATTACTTTCCACAGTAGGTCAAAGATTACAGTTTAAATAATACTGTAACTACATCACATCATTTTGCAAAAGGAATTACATTTTGTTGGTTGCACAGCATTTCAGCATTTTGTTGGTTGCACTATATTAGGATAGACATCTGCCCATAATAGTTTTCAAAACAATATGTAGTAAGACTGCATCTGTCAATATTGCTAAACAGCTGAATAATTTTTACACAAATCAAAAACGGGCACCATATTTTTGCCTTTTAGACATTGTCAGTCTTTTTAGTTACCAAAAGGGAGCTTTAGGAGATTGGAGGACCTTTCACTAAAGAAGTTGCTAAATGTGACGATTGACTTTAAATCAACCACAATATAAAATTAAATAAAAAAGCCCGGGCCTGCACATACATTCACCAGAACCCTAAATGTCAAACCTAATGGTTTACTTTGAACAGTTAGTATCAATGAAACTGAAAATCTCTTGCTGCCATGTTTGAGTGTTAATGCTTTTAAGGCTGTGTATAAGGGTTGGTGCTTTTTCTTCCCATGCCATTTTAGCTGGTTTGCAGTATGAAAGATCTGTTTTAATTCTTAGCTAGGTATGCAATAGATGTAGCAGTAATAGTGGCAATAAAACATTCTTTAGTATGCCAATTCACAACTACAGATCTTTTTTACTGTAAAATCTGTACAGAAAGCAAAATGTAGGCCAGACTTCATAACTTCTAAAAGCTTAAAACTGGTATAAAAAATCTTGAACAAGTCAAAACTGCTGATATGTTTAATTATTCCAGATGAGTAACACAAAAACCATTGAAGCCAGGGGATCAACATGAAACCAATTTAACTATTATTTTACAAAAGGAAAGGATCAGCAATGACATACAATGACAAAAAATGTGTGGCCCCAAGCACAACTGGGTTGACAAAAACCCTATTAAAATGACACTAAATCCTAAATTAAGAATTCAGTCTCCTACCTTTTCCATAGATTTTTTATCTGTGAGCCAACTTTTAGTTTAGATAGTAGAAAATTTAGACCCTAAACCCTTCCAGGACACTTCCATTTGAAGTGTGGCTACACATCTAACATGCTCCCAAGGATTTTAACATACCCACTCTCCTGTGCCCATTCACAGATCACTCCCATACTTAGCACAGATCACTCCCATACTTAGACTACGTACACACATGTAATGGCTCTTGTCCATTAATCGGCTCAGGGCTGATGTCGGACAAAAATCTTGTGTGTGCTCGTTGTCCGAATGACGGTCCTGGCGGGTCAATGAAAGAGGAGCGATCGTAATGCAAGTGAAGGGAAGAGAGCATAGAGGGGTATCGCTCCATCGTTCTCCCCCTCCCCTCTCCATAGAGCAGAGCGGCGCGGGATGTACAGCTGTGGTTCATACATTGTGTAGACGTTTGTCGTTGTAAATGATCTTTCACGATCCACAATTATTGCATTGTGTGTACAAAGCCTTAGTGTGGGTGTACAAACCAGGTGACATCATTTAGTGGTAATGTAATATGCAAAGAGCAGTGTGCATAACTACAGGTATACATGCACTGCTTGAAAAGCAAGCTGTACGTTTGGGAGCACGGTCCGAGCATTAAAAAAAAAACAGCATAAACAAACTTTACCTAAAAGCAAGAAGAGACTGGTACTAGAGAGGGCAACTCACATACATGATGCCAGGGAAGGTTTAGTTTCATTTTAGTGAAAGATGTGGAAATAAAATGGGAGGCACATCCCTTTTGGTTTCAGTAGGAAACACAATCTTGCTCCATTCATGTACATAAAAAAAAATTAAAAATATAGTAATTTACGTTTACTATACATAAAGTTTTAACGTTGTTTTACATTATTTTTTGGATTCTCTGCACTGTTTGTGAAATTTAGTACCTGGTTTGCTCAAGCTTTTAAGCAGGAAACATTTGATTTTGGTTTGATTTTTTTTTTATTTTTAAATGAGCTGGTTGGTACACCTCTGTGGGTGCACTTATATTTTGAATTTAGGTCTTGTACTGTTATTTAACATAAGCTCAATATAGTTCCCCAAAAAGTCCACATCGGTAGATTAGGGCAGGCAAGACTTAGTTGATGACATGGTGTATTCTTATTAGTAAAGGAGAGAACAGAGGTTTTGAATGCAACTGGGTATTCAGTTTTGCTTGCTTTCCCATTAGGTCTGTACCTATGCATGCTTTTGTTGCTTCACCAACACTGCTTTTATGGAATTGTTGATGGAATGTATTTAAATTTATTTTTGTTGTTTGTACATACTCTTGGCTTGAAGAAGAATCTGTTTTTGCCCATCACCAATAAATGTTTATAATAAAAGAGCTTTGTTTTAAAATGTAATGTGGAGATTTCATTGCAGGACATCTTGTTTGGAAGCTATGCTATGGTTATTTGGGGCCCCTGTATACCACTGCAGCACGAATCATAGCCACTTATGCTAATTCTTTCAGACCCTTCCAACAAGCATCTCCAGCATGCTGGAGGTAGGGTGAATAGGTCATTTCTATCAGAAACCCCCACTGGTTGCAGAGGAGGTTGTGATTGCTAAAGCAAGTAGTGTTTCGGATTAGACAGTTTCATTTTCAAAACAATATTTAAAATACTGTGAATTAAATATTTATTTTATTTTAAATATTCATTACATATTATTCAGATTCATTACATGAATTTAAATCAGTTTTTAAACACAGCAAATGAAGGATTTCGGAAAGAGTCTTGGCAACAAATTATCTCCCTTGGTGCTTATGTTGGCTCTTCCCTGCCCTCAAGGATAAGGAATGGAATGCTTATGGAAACCAAAGCCACCGAACCTACCCTTGCAGCTGTTTTTTTAATGGTCTGTACACAAAATGTACACACTGATTCACTAAAATTAAATTTAAAAATACAGTAAAGTTCCACTTTTGCTAAAGTAGTGAGGGTCTATAATCTATAATAGAGTTCCAGAGTTTTTCGTAAGATTTTCTCTTATAAGTAGTTGCACTGACATAGGTATTCGAGTTAGTAATTATTGGTATTCGGCAATACAAAAATTATTCCAGGGTAAATTAAGAACGTCATAGAAGTTTAAAATACCAATGAACCAGTGCTCCAGTGAATTGCAGCTCCAAGGTAAAGTCCATGCATGCACATGCGGTACTTTGAATAGTCCCTTATGAAGCTGATTATATTAATAAACAACATTGGTTATTTGCATTATCATTACTGAATATTGACACATACAATCCAAATAAAATAGATACATTACAGGATGCATGGAACCTCAATGTAGTTGTAGTTTTGTACTTGTGACAGGAAGTCATATCATATATTACTTTTTATACAATTAACTCCTTATTTTGATTTTAGGAATGTTCTTACAATATAAAAATGTCCCACCATAATTGTCTGATAAAAGAAATTATAAGAACTGTAATAATGAACTCCTATTATGAAGAAAAATATATTTTGCTGTGCTAATTAAAACATATTTGAAAAACACTACTGACAAAAAAAATAAAATAAAAAATAGCAGTGCAATTATCACCAATTACTTCCCAAACACCTTGTCAAACTTTCACTATAAAGGTGAAACAGATGATTCTAGTTTCTACAAATATGTTTTTTATTGTATGAAATTCATTTTGTAGTCCATTCACACAAAGTTTTCTGCAAGAAGATGCTGCTTTGGCTTTGAGTCACAGGACACAGCCATCCACTCACCCAAGCAGAACTGAAATGAAGTTTAATACCAAAGATGTGCCAGCATATCAGGAGGTGCCATTTGCTAACTGTCCACCGAAGACTTAGCTGCTTATATACGTGCCAAATGTTTTTGATCACTGAGCATTCCTTGAAACAAAGGGGATTGCAGAGCCAAATCCAGTTAATCTATTGTCATTTAAATGTTCCTCAGAGGCAAACAAAATCTGCATGGTAAAATTCTCATTTTACAATATACTTTTATTTACTGGCCAGTTGGAAATAATAGTGCAAGTCTGATTGTAATATGTTAAAAGAAATTTAAATAATTTATATTTAAGTACTGTTTGTTTTATTTTGACTGATGTCCTGCTCATTTATTACAGAGTTGTTAACTGCGCTTTAATTTTTAGTATTTGGATAGCCCTGTAAAATCTAAATATATTTGTCTTCCAGCAAAAGCCAAATGCAATTAAGCAATTATAAATTAGATGCAGCAAATGTTGCCTTAGTTGGGTGCCTAGATGAAGCATCTTTTAAAGGGAAAGTATAATCCACTTTAGTCATCAAACATTTGAGTTATCAAAATATATTCACCCATCACCACCTTTACTATTTCCACCTGCTCCTAATACACCTGCCTGTGCTATCGTGTCCTATGGAGAATTCAAACTCTCCAACGTGCGTGGGCCTGTTTTTGATATTTGATAAACACCTTAGCGGACATGTGTCGCGGCATTGGTCACAGGTAAGTATAAGGGCTCATACCCATGGGCACCAGCCGACAGGAGCATCCCTGTCATGTACAGTACCTAATACGCAGCCGATATCTACTATAGTTACCATTCATAATACTCACCTTTACTAGGCATACAATAAACATAGCAGCTATCTACATAATAAATTTCGAATACTTGAAAGTATATTTACCCTTATCTAGTAACCTGACATTCGCTGAGCTCAGGTAAGCACTTTCATTAAATTCACTCTCTGCATTAGGTAGTGATCTTTTTTGTGTGCAACTCTTACAAAAACTAGGGGAAATGCTATTGAAGATTTTGTAAAGATGAAATGAAAGTACTTACATATCTTTTACTGTTCTGAAACAGGTTTGTTAAAGAAGACAAAATGATGAATTCAAGCTTATATTGACATTAATTTGTCTAATTACCTTGCAGTGACCCAGCATGTCTGGCAGATTTTCTGTGTGATCTGTTATGATAGACATTATGGTGAGGGCAGGTGCATTGCACTGTGTGTTTTAACCAGAGTTCTTTATGGGGCCTACACAGTTTCTCACTTGGATGATAAATTGATGTGTCTGGCAGGAAACAGCGTGTTAACCAAGTGTGTGGTGCTTCAAAATGGAAACCACACACTGTGTAATATAGACCACAGGTGGTAGCTGGTAATAAGGCATTTGCTGTCAGTATCAAAGGCTGTAACCTTTAGAGACTGTTCTTTCCTTATTTCAATCAGAATTTTCTTTCCAAAATAGTTTTTTTGAATAGTATCAAAGAGTATAAATCCTTACACTTAGAACTTTCTAATTTCACTTTATCCAATTTCTTTATTACTAGACAGCTTCTATTTTAAAAATGGTAAGTTCATTTAAAAATAATTTAAACCCTAAAAAATAATTTTTCTAATTCACTCCCATTTGGTATGATAAATATACTTTTGAAAGAGGGTGGGGTTCTGATCTTTTCAATATATATTTACCTAAACTCATTGCTGAGTTTCCTTTCCAGAGCCATCAGGTGCAGGGGACAACTGATGCAAAACCACAAAGTGCATGGGACACCTGTCCTTAACAGTTGCCTTTTCTGGTTGCTAAGAGGACTCCACCATTAGCAAGTGTCCACATCACACAAGCAGTGACATGGACAACCTACTTTGTAAAATGAGGAATAAAGAAGACTCTATGTTGCAACATCACATGACCACAGATTTATGTGACTAAGAATATATTTGGCAGTGATCCTGACAGTGTGAAAACAGGGTTAGTGTTATTCTGGAGATCAGCATTTATACCTTTGAAAAGGAATTGATCCTTACAGTTTTTACTTTGGAACTACTATATGATAAGGCTTTATGTTGTAGAGATTAAAAGGTACACTCAGTCCACAACAGAAGTGAAGTGAAAGCTTAAAAAAGACTTTAAGTCTTAAATGATAGAAATCTGGGCTCCTGGGCACGTCACTGAAAGAATTTCGATTATTTGCTTTGAAGAGGCCATCTAAATTTTGTGGTAGCCAACTTTTCTATAAATGGAGTTGTTTTCATTCAAGTGCTGAAGTGTCCTACTGGGGGACTATTGGTAATAAGGTTGGTTTGCAGCATAGACAGATAAATACATGGGGAATAGGACAGTTAAGAGATCATTGTACTAAAAGCAGAACCTTTTTATATGAAATGCAATTATTGCATATTGTGTTGACATCACAATAGCTAAACAATGTTCTAGGTTTGTTGGTTTTCTAAACATTCTTGGACAGTCATTCTATTTGTACATACTTCAATGGCCTTGAAAAAACATACTATTGCATTTTTTCAGCTATGATCCCTTGCTAATTAGCACTTAACCAAGTGAACAGCCTAAATTCCTTTAGCAAACTGACCTTAATCTATGTGAAAGGTTACTACACTTCCTGACAGTAATAAGGAATGTGACCAGACATTATGCTAAATCATTTTGATTTCTTTTCAGTTTAGCCCATTTTTGTTTATTATTTACTGTTAATTGAAATGGCATTGCTGTTTGTAATTAAAATATTATCAGCAGGATGTTTTCATGTTTGTTATTTTATTCTTAATTTTCTTCGTTTTTTTTTTTTTTTTTTTTTTTAAGAATGAACTAAGAAGCATGCCTGTGTTACAGAATATCATAATGAAAATGCTGATGCAGTTTAATAATGGGGAAAGTTGCCAATATTGCTGAAGTTTTGCACACAACTGCACAAGCACAACCATCATCCTCATTCTAGTTGCTTAGCAACAGCTTTTATGGGAGCAACAGAGAACTGTGATATTTAGAAATATATATTAACCCCTTTTGTTTTGCCTTCCAGAAGTGTGCAGATTGAGATAGCTTTTACTATGTGTCAGTTGTCAGTTTACAAACTGCAGAATCTCTAAACCTGAAATGTAATACTGCCAACCTCTCCAATGCTAGTTGCCTGTCTTTTCTACTCCTGTGTTCTGTATGACACAGGTAACCAAACCATAGTTCCCCCAGAGTACTCTTTTCTTTTGCAAGCACAGACTAGTGAGAAACTTGTGAGATCTCAAGAAACAGTAAATATTTCAGGAATATTTCCACATTCCCACAAATGTATTGCCAATATTATGTATTAGGTAATAAACATCAGGTCACTTCAGCCAAGCAAAGACAGATAAAATTCAGACTTTAGATATAACTTTCTGTATAATTTTTGTTTTTTTGCCTAATACCACGAATCAATGGTCTTTATTAAAAGCCAAAAACTCCCAATATATATAGTTTACAGATAAACAGGTGCAGACTATATGAACAGGAGTGCTGTATATGCTGCTAAATATTAGCACTTTGGACAGAACTCTACTTCTATGAACCCCCAATAAATTTCAAGCTTGCATTGTAACGTCATAAATAGCTCAGACTATTAAATTGATGAATAAGACCTGTAGACTTTTTGGCTTTTACAATTAGGGTTTGCGTTTAAAATTCTTTTTTACTCAGGATTTAATTTTAATGTGATGATTCAGATGATTCACAATAAATAGTTTAATAGGGTGACTATTTCAACCATACGTGTCAGTGAATCGGGTATTGGTCCAAACCCTTTCCTTGCCCAATAAATTACATACAAATTGTTTCTTAGACTCAATTCAATTATGAAGTGATCAAACAAGGGAAACTTATAATACTTATATACAAGTAATAATAATATTAATAGTTATACAAGTTAAAAATACAAATATGAACTCTGTTCATATAGCATATTACTATTGAAAAGGGTGTGGACAAACAGTTGCAACCAAGTTAAATGATGACATTTATAAATAACTTGATTGTATTAGCAATAATAAAAATGCCCAAGCGAAATTCTATTGTAACGTGCTTCGTGGGTAATCCACTTCTTCAGAATCATTCTGGTTGAAGACTGAATTGCAGACCAACATCTAAATCATGTCTAACGCCAGTCTTTAAGAATCACATTCAAGACAGTATTTTCATATGAACAGACAATTACTGACTTTTTATAAACCATGTCTTACTAAATTTATTTAGACAACTAGTATTTATGTGTGCAAATCCCTTAAGGAATAGAACTGGAAAGCCCAGGTCTATATAATCTGCAAGGAGTAAAAAAAAAAAAAAAGGAAAAAAGAAAAGTTAATATACTTCTCCGTGAAATGTGGAGTACTGTACCATTTCTAGAATTCAGATGAAGGAGAATGAAGTCACCCTCACTAAGGTACTGTGGTTGAAAAGCTCAGGGAAAGGTAAGTATGATTCCTAACTCTAGCCTCTAACAAGGAAAACTATAACTATCAATACATAACCATGTTAATTTTGTCTGGCTGGAGTTCATCTTTAATCCTAATCATATACTTTTTAGGAAATAAAGTGACATTTATACCTTCCTTAACATTTTCAAGTTCTGACTTGCCTTATGATCAAGCAATCCCGCATAGCTCCTTGGTGATTTACACCACAGTGCTGGTTCGTAACCAATTTGGAAACTTAGCTGACTTACATTAGTCCATTTACAATTAACTATACCTTGTGTTATATTGAACTACAATCTGTAAATCATTTTTTTGATAAAACTGTATATATGTGAAATTTCAGTTTTCTTCTTTCTCTGATTTTCTTACTTAACACTTACTTGGGAGATACCTCTCTGTTAAATGTTGGCAGTTTTTCTCACTCAACACACTCCTTGTTATCTGCAGTGCTAAAATGTTTCTGTTTAAAAAAAGGTGAAATATGTTTTTTTAACGTTAAATAGTACTGTATGAGGCATAATACAGTTTATATTTTCTGAAAACATTTAAGTATGTAATTTAACTATAATATTTGCATAACTCAATTAATGTAGATAATTTATAATACCTAGAAGAATTCTTAAGGTGCTAAAATTAAGTCTTTGGCATGAGAGGTAAATGAAAGAAGATTTAAATGGAACCCAGGCTGCAATTTTTCATCCCACAATAAATGTTCTGTTCAATGCAGCAGAATACCTAGACCTGTTGTGCTAAGAAACCTTTAAAATCATGTTTTAATATCAAAACGTATATAACATAATTACATAAATTGAAAAAAGACATATCCAGAGTTAATCCAGAGGAAGGGAAAAATAAATTCTAAAGCATGGATCCTTCCTACCAAATTCCTTCCTGATATTGACACATTTATTAAAGGTTAAAAATTACTTGAAAAAAGACATATCCATCAAGTTTCCATCAAGTTCAACCATCAAAAAATACATCAAGTTTAATCACTAGGGAAATAAAGATATCCCAGATTAAAACCCTATAGACATAGTTAATCCAGAGGAAGGGGAAAAAAATTCTAAAGCATGGATCAATTTGCTCCAAATTCTTTCCTGATATTGACACATTTATGATGGGTTAAAAATTACTTACATACAATCACTCACCAATAACAAATAAACAATATTTGGGACATAAATCATATTCCTGATTATTAGAGGTTCTATAATCTAACTGACCATTTGTAAATAGCAGTTTGAATGCCCTTTATGTCCTATGTACTACAAACAACTATTTTAGTTGATGTGACAACAATAGCAAGATATATTCCACAATTCAGTGTACAGTCTCTTTTGGCTTAGCCTATCAAGAAGCTGAAGAATTGTAACCTAGAAAAAGGAGTGCTGGCATTTCAGCACTGAAGGGGAACACTAATGGCCAAATGTGACAGATATTGATGGTCTAAGCAGATGCCAATTTCTTATATCATGAGGTTCATATGACCTTTTGAGAATTGTACATTTCTCAAAGGTCTCCTTTTACAGGTACATTGCTAGAAGATCATATTACCTCTTTTTTTATCTCATCATCTTGTCAGATGTACCCGTGCTTTAACATGTTATTGACAGGTTAAAAAAAAGGAAGCACATTACAAGTTATTACAAGTCAGAACAAAACACATCATAATCCTATTGTTTATACAAGAACAGAACCTAAAGTGTAAAGTATATTGACACCGAGACAAACTGAGAAAACTCAGTCATTTCCTCTCCAGGGACCATCTAAAAATTAAGGGTGGAATATGATAAGTTAGACTTCTGACTGGCTTAGTGTGTCAGTTTAGCTTGAGCCTTTGAGCTCTGTAAAGATTTTTTTTTCAGGTTAGCCTTGTTAAAGATTTGGAGGTGTCTACAGCTAAACTTGTTGGCTAAAAATGTATGAAAAAAATGTATAATATGTAAAACAGTATACAATCCATTAAATATGTAGGTTTAAACTCTCTTTTTTGAATATTTATGATAATATAATGTATGTTAAAATATAAATAAACTATGTGGAGAATGTTTTCTGAGGGCTCCAATGCTTTTCTCATACAAAAAAAAAATAATTATGATGTGGGTGTTGATGTGTGAGAGTAAAGAATTATCTATCCATGCCAGCCTGAGAAAGGAGCTGCACTGGGTCGTGGTAAATATAAATCTGAAAATACAATTGTTGACACTTTGCACAGTGAACATATTAACAAAATGTACAGTAGGAAAAAAATAGACTACTTTTTTATCTTTAACATATAGTAAACTGAAGATTGGATGCAGATAGATAAGTTAAATGCTCTTTTTTTCACTGCATTTGAGAAGTAGTCATTGAGGTCCTAAATAGGCAGCCTGGCAGTTATGGGCATACTACAACGGTTTTGGTATTGAATTATGGCTTCTGTTAGTTTTGCACATGAAGTTAAGCATGGTTCAGGATACTCATATTTTTCAGAATTAATCATGATCAGGGAATAAACATAAAATCCTCACCATTATTTTTAACTATCACATTAGTTGGTTACGTTAGTTGGCATGTATTCTGTACAAAGAAAACTCACAAAGAGAACGTAATAAAAAGTTCAATTGGAAAGGGGACTCTTAACATGTTTAACATTAAATATTAGTTTACTTTATAGCTAAGTATTTACTTGCATTAAATTGTGTATTTTACATTTTATTTGCAATGTTGGTATTTTTTTCCCACAAAATGCAATTATTCCGTCTGATGATTTTTCTGTAAGGCAGTTTCTAGGAAATACAAACTCAGTGGAATGAAATCCAATTTAATTTTCAGCATTAATAAATTCATTGTTTGTTTGAAAGCAGCACCTGAGAGGCACTATTTAATCCTTATTATTGATAATCGTTTGATAAAACTTTGACAAATTTTATAAAGAATATACGGAAGTATGGGACATTACCTAATGTGTTCCCAGGAGCAATAAAGTTTGAGCCTACAGATTTTTAAAGCCATGCCTTTTTTAGATGCACTCTTTAAAGGGCTTTTCAGGTTTGGTTAATTAAAACATTGCAAACTTGTTCAGATGAGGTGTTAGATCCCATGGCCACATCAACGTTTTGCAGTTCTCAAGATTATGGGAGACAATTACCAGTTGAAAACCTCTAAGCTACCAATTCAATGGGCTCTGCTGCTAAAAGCAGAATGTGGTACTTTCAAATTAAATTTGGTTGCATGGATGAATGTTTATATATAATTACTTGTTTTTTTCTTCTTTTACTTTTATTCTTCTATACAACTGAACAGAAAACAACTGAACAGGAAACAATGTGAGCTTAAATACAAGCCATTACTAACCTAAAAGCATGTTACATTTGAATTGCTGAGTTTGGCATTACTGTTTGCCAACTAACCCTAAAAATATAGTTGCATAGAGCAACCATCTGTAACCATTATTCACGACTAAAATGCTAATCTGTTAAACGCTACTTGTAAATGTCGGGTATAGTAGCTAGTAGAACATCTTTGTTCTGTGCATTTATTTCTTAAAAGAACAAGTCATGTTTGTAGAGTCGTGAGCCACAAGAACTTATTTTAGTGCATAGTATATTCCTCCTATGCACATGACAATTGAGTGCATTATAATATAAGGCCGAACTTTATATTAACCTTTTTTTATTTAAATTTGGAAGTACAACATGGCCAAAGGTCACTGATGAATAGAGCAGCCTCTATTTACTGGTTTATCACTTAGTACTAGTGCCAAAGCCTGCCCAGCTTTTGCAAATTTGTATTGGCCATCTTAGAGATGTCCCGTTATTGTGTGAAGGGTGGGAGTTCACAGACTACCTGAAAATGTTAGAGCTTTGTCTGTTCTAGTGGGAAGGTTTTGGAAGCTGCCTCTGGTATCTGCAATATTTTAACATAACTGTCAGCTGAAGGTGCCTCCATGCCAATCTTGTAGTTTTTGCAGTGCATTTTACTTGAAGTAAAATGCTTTAAATTCAGCTTATGTCATTAAGCTGTCAGCTAGTTAAAGTTACAAGCAAGCATGGTGTTCTTTGGCAGGTTTAAATATTGTGATGGCTAATGGAAAATGAATAATTTAACAAGGCTGTGTGGGTGGATAACAAAAGTGTGTGTGGGCAGCACATAAGCTTATAATGGTCTTGTAACAGCACATTACCTTTAAGTGGTATTGTATTTAAGCTAAATCTGTAGCTTTAGCATTAGCAAAAATCTAACTGGCATATTCAGCTTATTAAACAGGCAAAAAGAGGGTGCACAGAAAACGATCTTGGTCCTGTTACCTCTGATCTGTTGGATCTATCTTAACATTTAAGACAGCCAATACTTAGGTGCTACTTTATTACAAAGGCAAATTCTGATTTACTGAATAAAAAGTGCTAAATCAGTTTTGCTTGTAGATGATTATTCAGTCTACTTTGTTCTTTTGTACTGTAAAAGTTCATTTTGTACTGTGTTTAATGTAAAACAGAATGCTCCCATTATTAGGTATGTACTATTTATAGAGTATATCCATTTATGTAACATTGCAGCATACTTTATCTTTTACTTTGAGTTCCTCTTCAATATATCAGAGTAGTTTCTGGTAAGGGTGCCTGGGCCTCATAGTTATATATCATATGTATAAGATGATCTAAGGCACTGGTGTCTTTGACTGCCAATCACAGAAGATTTTAAGTGAGATTCAGTGATGTCACTTTTGTGCTCCTTGCTGGGGAGTAATCTGTACTGCATGCATCTCCTTGTTTCTTCATTAAAGGTTTCCAACAGAGTTTTTAAAACCAGGGTGATTTAGTCATAATGAGCTTGGTAAATCAGGGGCTTTGTTTTTTTTTTGTGAATTCTTTTTTTTTTTTTTGTAACATGATTTTTAAACAAATGAACATATTAGACAACATAACAATAAAGTTTCTATATGTAGTTTGTATTGTAACAATACAAAACAACAAAAAATTAGATGAGGGGGTCGATAATTATGTGAGGTTAAATGAGATAAAGTATGTTTACGTTTACATTTGCAGGTTTGGAACTGCCATTATGTACAGATAAAAGTATAATAGTTTGACAGCTCAACAGCTGTGATCTCCACTAGGTCTGTGTGGCACCATGGGGCTCAGTTGTAAATTTGTCAGCTGGACAGGTGGACCAGTTGTGTGTATATTAGAAACCACTTTCAACTTAATTTTTAATCATACAGTGAGGGAAAGAAGTATTTGATCCCCAGCTGATTTTGTACATTTTCCCTCTGACCATGAAATGGCCAGTCTCTAATTGTAATGGTACGTTTATTGTAGCTGTGAGAGACAGAATAACAACAAAAGAACCCTCAAAAACCCAGTGCTCAAATGTCAGAGCTTGATGTGCATTGTAATGAGATGCAAATGAGATGCAAAATTTCCTCTGTAAGGGAGTGCTCCTAATCCAAGCTTGTGACAGTACCTGTATAAAAGACACCTGTACACAGAAGCAACCAATCAATCTGATTCAAAACTAGCCACCATGGCCAAGCATGTCAGGCATAAGATTGTAGACCTACACAAGGCTGGACTGGGCTACAAGACTATCGCCAACCAGCTTGGTGAGAAGGTGACAACAGTTGGTACGATAATTTGCAAATGGAAGAAACACAAAATAACCGTTAATCTCCCTCGGTCTGGGGCTCCATGCAAGATCTCCCCTAGTGGAGTTGCAATGATCATGAAAATGGTGACGAAGCAGCACAGAACCACAGGGGGGGACTTGCCAATGTTCTCAGGGCAGGTGAGACCCTAGTCACAGAGAAAACAATTGCTAACACACTGCTCCATGAAGGCCTGAAATCTTGCAGAGCTGGCAAGGTCTCCCTGCTCAAGATAGCACATGTACAGGCCTGGCTGAAGTTTGCCAATGAACATCTAAATGATCGAGAGGTGAACTGGGTGAAAGTGTTGTGGTCAGATGAGACCAAAATTAAGCTTTTTGGCATCAACTCAACTTGCTGTGTTTGGAGGAGGAGGCATGCTGCCTATGACCCCAAGAACACCATCCCCACCATCAAACAGGGAGGTGGACACATTATGCTTTGGGGGTGCTATCCTGCTAAGTGGACAGGACACGTTCACCGCATCGAAGGGACAATGGATGGGCCATGTACCGTCAAATCTTGGGTAAGCACCTCCTTCCCTCAGCCAGGGCAATGAAAATGGGTTGTGGATGGGTATTCCAGCATGATAATGACCCAAAACACACGGCCAAGGCAACAAAGGAGTGGCTCAAAAAGAAGTACATGAAGGTCCTGGAGTGGCCCAGCCAGTCTCCAGACCTTAATCCCATAGAAAATCTGTGGAGGGAGCTGAAGGTTCGAGTTGCCAAACATCAGCTTTGAAACCTTACTGACTTGGAGAGGATCTGCAAAGGAGTGGGAAGAGTGGGGCAAAGCCCCTCCTGGGATGTGTGCAAACCTGGTGGCTAACTACAAGAAACGTCTGACCTTTGTAATTGCCAACAACGGGTTTGCCACCAAGTACTAAGTCATCTTTTGTGAAAGGATCAAATATTTGTTTCACTCATTACAATGCACATCAAGCTTTGACTTTTGACATTGGCCTGGCTGCCTACCTAATATAGTGCACAAATGGGCTTTGGACCTATTAAGTATGGCTGTTCATGGGAATGAATGGGACCACAGAGACAAGAAAATGTACTGGACCAGACCACTGTATGGACAATGTATGCATTTGTTTAAAATGTTTTAAATAAAAGAATAAACAGTACAGTAAAACATATACAACAATAGGCATCACAATGTAACATTTTTTCAAGTACGTCTAACTGCAACATAGAATAGACAGACTTCTAAGAAGAACTAGAATTTTTTTTTTGGATTTAAATTTGTAGTGTGCAACTATTATTTTAATTTGTCAGGCTCATAAGTATAGACTGTAATAAACACCTGTCTTAAAACAGCTCATTATGACTTGTTTTCACAATCAGGGATATAAAAATTGCATTGAGATGTTAATTATGTACCTTGGGTAAGGTGATTTCAAATATTTTCTGACCTCATCCATTAATCCTCATTGATAACTTGAAAATGAATACCAGTGAGCAGATGTGCTGTTGGGAGCTCTCACTGGACATAGTAGTGCTGTGTGAGGATGTTTATCTTCAGTATCTACAGTATATGACTGTAGATAAAATAAGTTGGCAGGCTGATTTATTTATGTTCAGTAACAATGTTTCCACCTCTGTCAACAGGAACAATTAAATAGTATGGACAATAATAGCCAGAGGGGAAATATTTTATTTTCGTGTTGCATAAACAAATATCACATAATAATCTTGGTCAAAAATCTTAAAAGAAATCAGTGTCTTGTAACCTAAATGAATATCTATAAAATACACCAGGGAAATTTAGGGCTGAAAAGCAAATATGTTTAATTACTAAAACAGAGTTTAATATTAGGTAGTTGTGAGGCAGATTAACAATATAACTTCTCACTACTCTACATGCTTTTTCTAAGCTTATCATTGCCTAAGGATAGAGGCTGATTGTCTTTTAATTCTCACTAAAACTGACATTTTTAAAACTGTATGCAAATGACTTTCAACTTAAGGACATATAGTAGACCTGGTTAAAAAGGTGTACCAAAAACATTGTTTTCCAAATCTGAAATGAAAGATTAAGAGACCTATTTAATAAACAGTTGTGAACAGAATTTTCTCTCCACTTTTAGAAACTGGTTTGCCACTTTAATAATGATTTTCTTTCCTAACAGACAGGCTTCTAAAGATGGAGAACAGAGGTACTGTAATTACCCTAAACTGGCAATCAGAAACTGCATTCGCATAAATACTATATGAGTACTGATTGATGAGTACTGATTGATGCTTTTTTAGTCTTATCAATTTTAAAAGCGATAAGTGTCCATTGACTAACATTATAGCAGCTTATCACTACTTTTAAAAATTGCAATAAATGTAAAACATTTATAAATTTCAAGAGTAGTAAAAAGCGGCAAAAATAGTGATATTAAATAAAGCTCTGGTCTGCTTTGTAACCTATAACATTCTGCACTTTCTAGGTGGCAACCACTTTATCGTAATACAAATGTGGAAGTTTAAAGTATTACGAAAGGTATATTTAATTCCTGCCTGTTCGCACTTTTTTAAGTAGTAAGTATAGTTCTGCTTTATTAGTATGATCCGAGTTTTCAATACTAAAAGTGGGGTATGAAACAGAAATCAGAGTGAAAAAAACAGACTATTATTTTAGCTTAATACCACTTTTAAAAATAGGGATAGCAGAAATTGTATTATATATGTAGAAATAGAACATTTTTTCTGGAGAACAGCCAGTCCTGATAAATGATCCCCTTAGTAGTAAATAAATATTTTAAGTTTAGGGAGTTTCCATCTCTTTCTTGGCTATAGACAAAAAATACAATAGCAATCAAATGTAAATAATCTATTTATTACATTAATATGCATACTTGGATTGCTCAAGTATGTATGTTAATGACCATTTTCCACTTCATAGCTCCATTATCCTACTGTTTTCCTATTGTGTTGCTGGAAGCACTAACTATGAAATGAGGAGAATATTTATGTTGGTTATTACCATTGTTATTCAAAAATTGTTTATATCAGGACTGTCCAATTCCAGTCTTTGAGAGCCACATACTGGCTAGGTTTTTTATATACTAACTTTCTTGCTCTTTGTAAGCCATTTACTACTTCATTTACTGCTGTCTGTTCTAGAAATACAGAAAGTATGTAGAGCCTGGCCCTTGAGGACTAGAGTTGTATAACTCTGGTTTATACTTATGCTACATATATCTCCAACAATATTTGCATCATATTATCTCTCTTCCTGATGCACAAATAGGTGCAAAGGGGTATGGACCATTGGAGATACTGCAATTAGACATCACACAATTATGTGCAACCTCATTTTGCACACCAATAGCTAAAATGGGCTTTCTGTTGTTCACATACCAGTGCTTCTTGTAATCATTGTTTATGGAATATATTTTCCCAATTGCTTGTAAGGTATATGAATCTATTCAGAATTGATGTACCTACATATATGAGCCACAGCTTTATTGCATTTGCTTTGTACACTTGATGTCACTGTATCTGATGGTATTTTAAAAAGAAACTTTTTGACGGAGAATAAAATCTTTTTGCTTTGCAGCACATAGATTGGCTTTGCATTGTAGTGCTTCAGAAAGAAGAAGGAATGTAGTAAGGCACAAGTAATTTGTAATTTTTAATGATCTGCTTCAACAGTATTACTTTACTGGCTGAACACAGACCCTTCTTTATTATAATGAAAGATAGGATATTTTTGTGCACTAGAGTTGATCAATGAGCAAAGCAACTTGTCACACTGTTAGATTTCATCCTTTCACTGGTATATTTTACATTTACTCTATCACACATTTTTCATCATTCTGTAGCACATATGTATGCACAAAAGCACATATGAATTTTGAATTTGTCATGAAAATGTCATCTATACTCATGATTTGAGCAGCATGTTGGCTCAGAGTACACACATCCAATGGTTCTCACCAGATAATCGGCTCAGGGCCAATATCAGACGAGAATCTGGCGTGTGTACAGCACCCATCGTCCGAACAACCATCCTAGCGCATCCACGGCCGATGGACGACGAACGATCATAGTGCAAGGGAAGGGGGAGAGCTCTCCCCTTCCCCTCTCCATAGAGCAGAACAATGCTGTATGTACAGCACTCGTTCATGCATTGTGCAGTAGTTTTTGGTTGGAAAGGATTGTGAAAGATCCTTTCTAACGACAATTATTGCACATGTGTATGTAGCTTAAGTGCTCTGGCATTTGCAGCGCTAGGTCCCAGGTTCGAATCTTGGCCAGCACACTACCTGCATGGAGTTTGCAGGTTCGCCTCGTGTCTGCGTGGGTTTCCTCCAGGTACTCCGGTTCCCTCCCAAATCCCAAAAACTTGCAGTTAGGTTAATTGGCTTTCCCCAAAAAATGTACCTTAGACTGTAATAAAGACATATGACTGAGGCTAGTGACATGACTTTGGACCTTGTACAGCGCTGCGTAATATGATGGCACTATATACTGTGTAGTGTACTGTGTGATAATAATATTAATAATAATGTTACCAATTTGTTTATTGTTTCAGCCAATGGCTTTTCAGTTTGAGTACTCAAATACATGTACTCAAGTACATTTCAATATTCATGTAAAAGGTTAGGAACGTTGATTACCTTTTTCAGTGCTAGATTGCAAGCTCCATAATTCTTTCTAAGGATTAAATATTTTGATATATAAACTTTCATACACCAGGACAGTACTGTATCAGTTTCATTTAGACTCAATAATACAGCACTCTTGTGTGCAAGCTGAATAATTGAAGCTGACAGAGAGAGAGCAATGCTCCTGCATATCTGATAATAATGAATGTAATTCCTCTCCAATAATTGGTTTTCTAAGCTGTAACAGCTTTAAATTGAGACAAACTGATTCAGCTACCAACAAACTGATCAGAAGGTGGGTTCCAATAGTAAAGTTTTATAAAAAGTAAGCTATTAGAAGAAAGCAAACATCCTAAAATATGCTTCAGTGGCACTTTGCTAATTTTAATCGGGCAATAGGGTTTCTGTAGCTTAGGTCCTTTAAGTGGATGAAATCTTAAAAATGTTTAAAGCTTTTTCTTTTAGAAAAAATGTTTAATAAATACAATATGCGCCCCCCCCCCCAAAAAAAAAATGGCAGATTGAAGAGTGAACTTTCAGATTGGGCAAGCATGTCTCAAATTTACCATCAAATGTTTTAGAACCAATTTGTATTGATATTTAAAAAGGTTAAGTTCCAGCGATTAATCTAAAATAGTACACAAGTGTAAACTGTCAAAAGTTAAGCAAAAATTAACCAAAAACTGAAAAATAATAAGCAAGAAAAATGTATCAGAGAACATATTTGCATAACCATAAAAAGAACTTGGAGGAGTAAACTAACAGGAACAGGTCAGGAAAAATCAGATGACAAGTTTCTGATAGTCAGCAGCTTATGTTATAGGCACCTTACAGGACAATAGTGGCCAAAGTAAACAAGTCTAACTTTTTACTGTAAAGAAAAGATTTCAAGGTGCAGGTTTGACATGTGGCAAGTAAACTATGAAGACCATTATTGATTTCCTTAAAAGGAGTGGGTTAACTTTGACAGCTCTGAACGTAAGAAAGCTATTGTTAAATGGCAAAATAGGAAAAATATATTTGCCTGGGCCTGCAGCCACTACCAGAAAGTACTAATAGTGTATTAGTACATACTGGTATGTTAGCTTTGTGAATTGATCCAAAGAAATTAGGATCTTTTTTTTTTTTTTTTTTTTTTTAACACATAAGCATGTCTTTCCTGTGGCTTGCAACACCATCTAGCTCATATTCAATGTCTCTTGTTGCAAGAACCAACTATTTTTACTCTTTTGAGTAAACACTCAATGTAATCATAAAGTCCACACTGTGAATTGACTGCGTATTTGTGAAAAAATGTATTCTTTTATATGGCTTCTTGAAATTGACTAGAAAAATACGCAATTTTTTTTTTTTTGTGAAGTCACTGTTTTTGAAGCATAGGAACAAAGGCAGTTAGCATTGGTAACTTGCCACATGTCTCTAATTTCTTGGTGCAAAATGTAATCACCATTTTTCTTGGTGGAAGTACAGAAACATTGTGGCAGCCATAGAGAAAATTGGTAGTGTAAAATTGCTGAATGGAAGCAGATGGGTGCACAATTGAGTCTCCTGTACAAGTTTGTGTCAACCACAAGTTGGAAATGGCCTTATGGCTCTGAGATTCAAGACATGCTTAATACTCTAGTTGTCTCATCTGTTCGCTTTATTACTAAACCATTGATGTATTATAAATTCTCGATTTGTTGACACCCTATGTAAACAGATTTATGATCTTTCATGGTTTAAGATTATATGTACCCCTCTTTGTATCTTTCTTTGTTGATTTTTTTTTCTATTATGTATCTAACAATCCTGGATGTATAAACTATGAATAGGTGTATATGCTTTAATTATGCACTTTTTGCTTTTTTTTTTTTTTTATGAAAAGGGCTGCTGTATTTTACCATTTAAAAAAATATATATAATGTTAGTTCCACTTTAAAATGATTTTTTTTTCTTTCCCTGCGAGGATTTGTTTGTTTGCTTTTGTAACTGTTTACAGGAATTCTTCCCTTGAGCTATTTATCATAAATGTTCTTTTCCTTAGCACAGTCATTTTTACATGAACCTTTATATTAGCAGTAATTATAATCACTTTCCTTGCCTCTTTTTGTGAGTGTATAACAAGATCAGATCGCTTGTAGTCTGCTTATACCTTTTAACAAGTTCAGAAGTGAGCATCTTGCCAAATTGTTATGCCCTTCACCCGTGCCAAATCTTTTCCCCTTGCCAGCTGCTCTTCTTCACACTTGAAAGACAACCAAGAAGCATTTTACTATTTATTAGGCAACAGAATGAGCATATACAAATGTTAACATATGCTAAAACATCAGCTTTTTGGAAAGTCCCAGTCTGATTATGCTGTGGAAGAAAACAGTGTAGCAGGTATTTCTGGTGTTGTGAAGCTTAAAACTGTATTTAAAACTGTACAGAAGTAAAACAATTTTTACTGTATATGGGTTGCTTGATTTAATTTTATAATTTTCTATGTTTAGTAGCATGCAGTTTTGTCCTGGTAACAACTAATAATAATAATACTATATTGCACCACACATAGGGCAGCATGGTGGCACAGTAGTTAGCACTCTGGCCTTTGCAGCGTTAGGTCCCAGGTTCGAATCTCAGACAGGACAATATCTGCATGGAGTTTGCAGGTTCTTCCCGTGTCTGTGTGGGTTTCCCCTGGGTACTCCAGTTTCCTCCCACATCCCAAAAACATGCAGTAAGTTATTTGGCTCCTCCCCAAATTTGATCCTAGGCTACATTAATGACATATGACTATGGTAGGGACATTAGATTGTGAGCTCCTTTAAAGACAGTTAGTGACATGACTTTGTACAGAGCTGCGTAACATGATGGCGCTATATAAATACTGTGTAATAATAATAATAATATTAGAGAAAAATGTATTTATCAGTTTTATTGTCACCACTGACATTACCTAAAACAGTTTCTTCTGAAGATTTTGATACAAATACATTTTATTTTCCATAATGCTAAAAACAAAAACTATTGTCATCAGGTATTACCCCAATATTATATTACTCAATTACGAGGGGATGCTGAGAAGTTCCTGGCTTTGCCCAGAAGACAGAGCCAGAGTTAGGAAATAACACTTTGGCCCCGGAGACCAATGCACTTGGTACAGCGTAGTTGCAGCTTTTCTAGACCGTTCAAATAAAGTCCTTTGGTTGGGCCGCAAACCAGCTCTCAGCAGCATCTTTGACGTAAAAGTCCTCAAAACTTTGCCCCTTCAGGTGTTTCTTCAAATTCGGGAACAGATAATAGTCTAAAGGGGCCAGGTCAGGTGAGTAGGGGGAATGGTGGACCAATAGGAAACCCAGGGTGTTCAAATGGCGGCCACAACTTTGGACCTGCGCGCAGGTGCATTGTCCTGCAAAAAAAAAGGATCCCTTTGGTCAACTTTTTACAGCGTTTTGTCTTAATGGCCTCCTTCAGCTGGTCTGGGAGGTTAGCATAATACTGTCCGTTGATATTAGAGCCCTGAGGTAGGTAGTCCACCAACAGAATACCGCCTTTGTCACAGAAAACGGACGCCATGACTTTTTTTGGCTGATTTCTGGGTTCGGGACTTCTTCGGCTGCGGGGACCAGCTGTGGCCGCATTCCTTTGACTGTTCCTTGGTTTCAGGATCATAGATGTGGAGCCAGGTTTCATCCTCAGTCACTAACCTAGTCAAAAAGTCCTGTGCAGCTTCAAAATGGGTCAAAACGGCTTTGGATGCTTCAACTCGTTCCTTCTTGTGATCATTTTTCAAACATTTCAGCACCCACTTCGCTGAAAGCTTGCTCATGTCTAGGATAGTGGTGATAAACTTAACACGCTCCCATGAGATGTCAAGTATCTGGGCTATCTTTTTTGCAGATCCGCAATCAATTTTTTCACCGATCCTCAATAATCAGCTCATGGGTAGCATCGCAGGTTGCCGAGTCAGTTGAGGTTGGGGGGCCCCCACTGCAGGGCTCATCTTTAGCGGTGAAATGTCCAGTCTTGAAACGAGATATCCAGGTTTTGACAGTGCTGTAGGAAGGACACTTCTCCCCCAGTGTTTGTGACATCTCAGTGTGAATGTCCTTTGCTGACTTTCTCTGGAGAAACAAAAACTTCATGACGGCCTGTAACTCCAACGACGTGAAACTTGCTTTGTGCCTCTGCCACCACAGCTTCTCAATAAAAGAAAAAACTGTTTTAAGAATCGCAAAAGAATCTAATGCCCCCACACTATTTTTTCTATTTTATCTGGATGGGGGCAAAGCCAGAAACTTCTCAGCACCCACTCGTATTTTATAAACAGTATGTTTAATTTACAAACAAACCTGAAATAAGGGCCAATAAATCAGGAATGTCTAAAAAAAAAAATAGTTTTTTTTTCAGATAGTACACTAATAGCACACTGCCTAGTAGACATTATCCTGTGAATTGTCTTGATGGAAGCACATAAAATGGTGCATGTGCTTACTGAAGTTTACAGAGTTTACAAAACAGATCTATTACATCGTACGCAGATTAATAAATATATAGAGAACAGTTATGTTTATGTGTTTTCCATTTGTATTTACATTTTCTTCCTTTCTACCTCTTCCTTTTATTTTCATTATGCCTTGGTGGTTTACTTTGTATTTTATTGTATTGTTTTCTGATTTGGCAATGAAAATTACTTATGGCAGTGTTGGAGTGCCAGTATACCCACTGGTATCCAGGTGACTATGTTCTCTACAATCTGTGATTTTGGGAGATTTCACTACCCACCTGGACAATTATTTTGTTTTCCTTATATGTATTTTCTCCTTTGTGTAATGTGTGTTTTATAGATGACATACAATTTGTCCTCAAGGAAGATGTAAAGTCAAATGTTTATATTTCCAGGGAAAGTCTGATAATGTTTAAATGTGCATGAATGTATTTTTAAAACACAAATGTGTCAGAAAACATTGAATCAGGCTTGCAGAGCATTAGCTGTAAATAATATTAAGTGATGTAAAAGCTCTTTTAATGGCCAGCAGAATCATTTTTCTTCAATAGTTGTCAAAACAACGTAATCTAGCTTTGTCATTGTTATGGGGTCTGAGGACAGGATTTTATCTCCGCTTTACACATTGTAATTTCTGACGTTTATGGACAGAATTATGAATAAATGGAAGAATCTTCACAATAGAGAGGGACAGTTAATCTGTCAGTGGAAAGTGACACATAATACCAGGGTTTCTATTCATATGCCAAATGAATGAATTTATAAATTAAATGGATCAAGTATGAGTTTTAAAATACCAAAGCAAAGCCCTCTAAAACTTTATCCTTTATATCTGCTTCATTTCTGTTATTCTTTAAAAGTTATGGATAACTGTAAACTGTAAACTGCAAAACAAAACCATCAAACATTCCTATTGGTACCCAGCACAAGGTGTAATCAGGATCACAGGTATTTTTTAATAATAATATAATAATAATAATATAAAAATGTATTAAAAACTTATTTTCACGTTAATATAGCAGTTATATTTTATTCACTAGAAAAAGGTATTAAAAACGATAGAGCATAACTTAAATAGAGCATAACTGGTCAGGAGTCATCTGATAGAATACTCCACTTTTTTTTTTCTATCATCTGTTCTCAACTAAAATTAAAAGGATTGCTATACTACTTTACAAATATGGCTGGAGATACAATGCTGAACACAAAAGAAACGGTTTGCATTTGTGGTCAGCTTGAGCATTTACCTGGATTTGTATTACAGCAAAACTAAACCCAAAATAAAAAAAACACAGATCTGTCATTCCATCGGGAGGTTTCTTCTCTTGAGTCCCACTATCCTTGAGCCCGGCGTTTATGCCAGGTGCCATCTTCTTTACCCTCCGTCCGGGTTCTTCTTAACACGCCACCCATTTTGCGCACTGCCCAGACGTGAGATCAGGTGTTGTAGATGGGGAAAAATATTTCAGACATCAATTGTCTCACTGCTGAGATCTGGCATGCGCAGATGGAGCAGCGAAGAGCCTCCCAGGAAGCTCTGTGCTCGCGGTGATCAAGACAGAACAGGTAGGTGCTGCACCCCCTTTTTTTTGCGTTTTTTTTTTTTAAAAAAGGGTGTTGCATTTAAAAAAATAAATAGAATTTTTACCTTATATAGGAAAGGGTTGTCTACCCTTTCATGTAAAGTAAAAATTTTGAATCTAGGTCCACTTTAGGGGAGAAAAACATTATACATAACACAGGCATATGCAGTTAAAAATGATGACATGATTTTATGATTGATGACCTGACTCCTGTGCTTCATTCAGTACGAATGAACTGCGGGAGAAGCAGGGACTGCCAGGTATTCTGACAATCAATCGCAAAGCGGTCCTATTGCTTTAGAGGCATTGTCCTTTTCTACAATAATGCCCTGCCCGCTCCAAATTTTTTGTTAAAGTGAAACTTTAGTTCCACTTTAATATCAGACCACTGCAAGTACCAACACAGGCACCACTACATACAGCAATAGAAGAAATGTGCAGTATCTCAGCACCTCAGTACTGCAGTAGTGATCTGACCAATTACATTGTATATGTATGTGTGTGTGTATATATATATATATATATATATATACATACATATATATATATATATATATATACACACATACACACACATACTATTTATATATGAATCTTCAAAGCTCATTTTATATTGCTGTGTAGCTAACTAGTGTAACTAAAGTTACCGTACTTGTTTTAGGTCATGACCTGAATTTGAAAACTTTCCTCCTGTTTCTTGTCATTGATTTTGATATGACCTCCACTTGCTCTTCCTTGATACTGGCATATCCTATCTTTAAATACCGAGTCACAAAGTGAGAAATTAAAGATGACTATTGATTAATGACAGACTTTAAATTGGCTTGTAACCTTGAACAATAACTTCAGATGCCCTGTTGCATGAACATTTGAGCAAATTGTGTCTTGTCAAAGGAATGTACTTTGTATGTTAGGGTACTTGTATGTATGCTTTTATAGGTCTACTTGATTATCTATGTTTTTAATGAAGCTGAAGGCAATTAGAAACAAAAAAATATAACTTTTTACTACTAGTTTGTATGACTGCAGCCAGTATTTCATATGTATTTAATACTTCATTGCCTGTTACATTACTTACATAGCATTACTATGTATTGTGCCATTTGTTTAAAGCAGGAGCAAAACCTAATGCATTCAGCACTTTTTTTCACACCAGCATTATAAACCCTCCATCTGGAAATCACTGTGACATTCCATCAAGCATATTCTAGTATTCTCACTTTCAATTACTGGCTACTATATCTGTTTTCAATCCAAATCCTGTTGGCCCGACTTTACCTTGTTTCTTCTGGCGCCAGGTCCACATTTTCTATCAGACAGGAGAATGTTAGTAATAAATTTGTCATATGTATGTTTTAGAAAAAGTGTCACAAATATATATATATATATATATATATTAAATTTTGACAGCAGACATACCTATTTCTATGTATTAGGAAGTGGCATGATGTGTCTAAGTTTATTTGACATTGCATATAAAAAATGATGTGATATTTTAAGAGTATTATTCATGGCTGGATTTATATTTTTTGGGGGCACCAAGGGCTTTTTCATCAAATTACATTTAATACTGTATATTACAATACTTATAGGTATGAGCATACTGGAGATATTTTCACACCAGAAATTATCTTATTATAGAAAAATAGTTGTCATTCTTTTTTTAAATTATGAGCTCTAAAGTTCTAGATATTCTGAAATGGTTTCCAGCTTTGTGCACAATGTTTTTTTCACATTGACTTGATTTATCGAATGTTCACTTGGTGGATTTAAGGATACCAATAATATTTCCTAACAGCGGCATTAAACAGAAATCTTTGACAGCTTCAAAACAAATAGAGAATGTTTTCTTTTAAAACCCAATAATATCATCAGTGATTCACAATCAGCATCAGCGTATTATGCCTGACTTCAGAGAAGGATTATTAAACCAATATTCCTCCATCGACTTTGGTTGGTACCTAGACAAATGAGCTGTCAGGATTAGTTTATAACACACTTATTTTAGTTCAGTGTACATTTATGCAGCTGCGCTTTTCATTCCTTACAAATATTCCTTGACTAGCCTCTACCTTGCTCTACAGCTAATTCATAGCATAATTTTATATTTGTGGCATTTTATCTTGCAAGAATAAAACAAGAATCTTATAAATGTAACATCAGATTGGGGGCAGCTTTCTAATTCTAGATGCTGTACATTTTAGGACCCCATAAGCTCCTACAATTCTACAAAAACTACCCAATGGTGCCAGTAATGAAGAGTATATTCTTGTTCACCATTAGTGTGCATCAGCTATGTATAATATACATATACTCAGCAGTATACAATACTCCTGATTTAAATATGCAGAGATGATTATCACTAATGGCAGGTTCACACCTACCAACTGACTGCTCAGTTTTGTGCGTCTCCCTGCATCGGGAAAAAAAAACAGCATCTGAAAATTTGTCAGCTGGGGCCAGTGAGCTGTACCAGTGCCCCTCACTGCAGCCCCTATTTATTCCCTATAAGGAGCTGCCACAGGAAGATGCTACATGGTAGTGTCTTCCCTTGTGGCAGTGTTTTTTGACGTGAGGAAGTGGTAAGCAACACTACTGCCAGTGTCAGTAGGCATTTACAATAGTACTAGGATAGTCACCTTTTAAAAAGAAAACTGTCTCGTGTTCAAAATGACATAATGTACCCTGTATCTTTTCTTCCTAGGTTTCAGTTATGAGATACGACCTAAAAGCACAAAACATCTGTAACAATTATCCTGAATTTATTTTGAATGGCTAGCCACCATTTTGAGCACCACTTTCATTCATAACCCATACCACTAGAAGTAGCTAGACTTGGAATGTGCCTGCCAAAAGGGCTAGATAGAGCTAAGGGGGTGGGCCAGCTATCTGAATGCTGGTCTCTATGAATTTAGGCTTAGAGGTGGTGGTGCATTTAAAAGTAGGTGTTTTAGCAAAATTGTTAGAGACTAAAAAGTAAGAGAAGTTGAAAAAGAAAATAGCAGACCTAACGCCTAAACCTACTAAAACCATGTATAAAAGATGTTAAAGCAACTTTAAAGTAAGTTGGAAATAACTTTTCAAACTGGCTGTCAACTATATACAAATGTCATTGCACAGCAACAAGCAGTGGAATACCAGCTTGCAAGGATGAGTAAACAAGAACACAAGAGGTAGTCATCCATTTCATGTAGCCAGGCCTCTGAATCAGCTGTGGGCCTTCTCAGGAGTCTTTATTGATCAAATGCATAAAGATGACCTTGTAGGGATATCCCCACCATTATCAGATGCGTGCAGCTTAAAGAATCATCTAGCAAAAAAGTGGTGCCTGCTTCTTCACGATGGTGAATTGTGCTATTTCTTGAAAAGGCTGTAGGGATGCCCCTGATAGGAAAATTAGGTTGTTGTTCATGCCATCTATAGTAAGTTTTCTTTGGTGGAAATGTTTGGTTTGTAGATATACTTTACATTAGATTTGACTTGTTTCTTACAGCATTGGCAATTGTACCTTAAGCACAGTCTTACTGTTTCCTAGCCTTCTGGTACCCTTAAATTCAGACAATTCTAAAAATAAATTAGTAATGTAAACAAGATAATCAGCCTAGACAAGCAATGTAGTTGTCGTATCCTGTTTCATTAATTCCCTCTATGATCATACAGCGTGACATTATATGGGAATATTTAATTTATGACACTTCATGACAATTATAATTTGGTTAACCATGTAAACAGGGCATATTCTGTAAGGATGGGGCTGCATAACTTAATACATCCCATATATGTGTTGGTAGGAAGTCCCACATTAGAGCTGTTTATTGACCTTTCTTTGCATACACTGCCAGCTATAGATTAAACTAGACTCAATCAGTTTCCTGCTACAATTCAATTTCCTTTTCAAAAAGGAAAAGCTGTATCATTAATCTCGCATTAACCTCTGAGAAAACACCTTTAAACTGTGCTTGGAAGCATTATCTGATACTTTCTGATACTAGCTGGTAGATTTCTCACATTTTGTGCCTCAATAATTGATGCTAATGCCATTATTGCAACAGAACACTTAACATTGCAGCAGATGCATTTATAGCATCATTGAATATGATTTCGACCAGTTATATAGCTTTAAAGAATAACAAACTGTTACTAGTTTACCTATGTATGCAGAATATGCATCTCTGATGTGTTATTTGTTCTTAGCCCTGCCTTGGATATCTACATTTTCTACAACATAGCTTAATTTATATAGTGGTGGCCAGTTTGTAACCTCCAGTGATTACATAAGTACACAGAAATCAACAAAAATGACTATTGAAAAGGAACACATTACACACATACAAACACACACAGACTGAATATATAAAACGGAATGCTTACATAGACTTGCCAGTGGGACTGGGCTGAGGACAGGATAGCATTTGCTCTCAAGACAGTACTAAAGGATATGCTGTGCTGGTATACTTCATTACTCAGATCAGAAAGACTGGATACCTGTCCAATCACAGAGTTCTGTTTGCGTCATTGAGCAGCAAACTTTGTGGGGTTCTTTATTATATACATTATGTTAAAAGCTACAAAGTAAGCTGATTCTGAAAGATGGAAAAAAGGTTTAAGCATAAACAGGTTATTTAATCTCTTCATATTTAACTTTGTTTTTAGGGGATGCCTGCAAGAAGTTTGGCTGTAAAAATCCTTTTAAGCACTCTGCATAGTTTTAAGACTGCATAGTTTTTTTATAGCTGAGATTTTCTTTATCACCCACAATACCTAATTGTACCTTAACATCAAAAAAAAAAGAAAGTTGATCTTCCTGCTTACTGGCAGTAATAAAATAAGTTTGGTGCCTTAAGTTTCAGCAAGGCACTTTTAAATTACTGTGTGCCAGTCTGTGTTTCTTTAATAATACACTGCAATGTCCATGGGATTTAGTAGAATCTTTGACAAGTTAGATATAGTTTATTGGCTTTGTCTGTCAGACAAACCCTCAAGCTTAGAGAGCCTGACATCAAGATATAACTCAAGATAACAGATAGTTAGAATTACATTGAGAGATTAAAAGACCAAAACAAGCCTTCTAGATGAAATTCCATCAATGGTTGATTGTGTTCTGAATAGCAAAAATATAAGAATTATCTTTATTTTGTAGCACCATTGCAAATTAACAGCAATGTAATTGGGGTATCAACAAATTTCAGCTCTGCTGCTGCTTTTTGTCATCACTAGCACTTAAACCTGCATTTTTTTACAGCTCATCTTTGGAATTGTAAACAAAAGATTGTATATTTTAGGTAATGTGCAGATGGAAGGATTTAACTATATGGATTGACTAGTAATGCTATAATTGTGGGGAATGAAGTGGATAAATGCAATGCATTTGTTTTAATATTATTATTATTATTTATTTTTATCTTCATCATGCTCATCCATTCTTTTCATTCTTTTAGTGTACCAACATTCCAGAGCCTTCCTGAAGAAATACTTAGTAAGCTAGCTGATGTACTAGAAGAGGTAAGATGTTGTTTAAATAATAATCTCTCTGTAACTGTGCAGTAATTTTAATTACTTGTGTAAATTGGTATGTTGATTTTGTTGCTTTTATAATAAATAACAAAGTAATTATGTCTTCTAAATTGTTGTATTTACAATCATGTATTTACCTTGCCTGCTTTAGTGCTGACATATTACACAGTGTTTAAAATGATATAGCTCATTTTTTTAAAAAAACAGTCACAATAAAATGTTAGTGCCCTATTTACATAGGCCAGTTTTAAGAGGAAGCAGATGAATCTGCCCTTTATTTGGTGGAGAGGAGGGACTGTGAGAGGAATCCAGAGTACCCAGAAAAAATCAACACACACAAAACATACATGGCCTGCATAAAGAGTGTCCAGGTAAAAGTCAAAGTCATGGTTTAGGCTTAGTCTGCATGGACTGTTTTCCCAGTGTTTAACCTGAGCATTTAACCGCCCATGGTTGAAATTTCCCCGCATTCCAGTCTACACCAGGGCATTTGTTGGAGGCATGTTTTTGAGTGTTTTAGTCTCATGGTGTACAAGCCTACATGGACTGTTTTTCTAAATGCTTATGAATGCCCATACAACTTTTCAATGTGTTTAGGAAGTTGATATAAGCATTTTAAAGCAAGCCTAAAAATGCCTATAAAAGCATATAATGCTTTTATGGGGGTTTGTAAGAGTTTCTGAGCTTTTAAAGCAGGCATTTAAAATGCTTATAAACGACTGTAAACTTTGCCATTTGTTTTCAATGAAAACTTAAAAAATGCGTACTTTTATGCGTGTATTTATTATAAAAATCTTGTAAATGCATGCAACCCCACTGATTGGTTTTATTCAAAGAGCTTACAATTGTTTATAGGCATTTATAAGGGTCTGCTTTAAATGTCTAGAAACTCTTACAGATGCCTATAAAAGCAATATGGGCTTTTCTAAGCATTTTTGAGCTTGATTTAAAACACTTAAAATGGCTGTATAAAGTCCCATAAACACATTCAAAAGTGGTATAGGTGTTTATAAGCATTTAAATAAGGTATGTGTAGGCTAGACATGCAATAATTGTTTTCTTTTCTGTATCATGGAGTAGAATACAAGATATAATATTCAGTGAAGTTACAAGATGCTAACTGAATGGCTTAGAGTTGTCATATTCAAGTTGTAAGCCAACTAAATAAACCTGATGGTGCTACTGGTACTGTTGGGCAAAGAATTTGTTTTTCCATTTATAAGGTCAATGCTTTATTGACCTTATAATGTCCTGTTTTTATCTCTTCCAGTACACAAAATACACTACTCAGCTTTGTGGAAGAGTGTATTTTGTCAATAATCTTGAGTGTTTTACTTGATACTTTTCTCAGCTTGTGGTCTTTCCTACTTCCCTCAAGTATCCTGCATGACAGCAGGCAGAAATATTTGAAAGCAATTTACAACGACTGTTTCTGAAGCACTGCAGGTCCCAAAGAAATGGACACAATTTGTTTTATACAGGAGGGAGAAATTTTTTACTGTTTTTATTTGAATGCAAGAAAAACTAGCCATAAAGTAGTTAAATGATGACATATTTTAATTAAAGTTACATTTGAACATATTCAGCAGGAATTGAAGGACAAATATTTCTAAAGTCAAAGAATGAAATAATCTAGTTTTGCCTATGTGTTATACATAGTGACAACATACATTCCAGAGAGCATATTTTTGGCCTATAAATAAGGAGGTGCATATTTACTTTATATAGTTTTTGGAGAGTATATTCTGAAATAGCTCTAGAGAAATGCCTTTGTTTTTATTATTATCTAACTTGCACTAGAATCAGCAATGATATGTTTGGATTAAATTAGCAACATTATCTACTTCTTTAAATCAGTAAAACTGTTGCATCTAGGTGAATTTTCCTTTTAGGAGAAACTTCTCAAGTCTCTCAAGATGTATGTTTTCTATGAATATGCCACACTGCTGATAACATACTGTGGATTTGTGAGTATGTTTCACTTTGTTGGGACTGAGCAAGGTTAGAGGAGATGGTGGCATTCCTTGTGTTAAACGGTGTACTTGGTGTTTTTTCCCTAGCGGCAGCAGGACTCCATATGTACATAGAACACAACAAAACTAGCAGGTGACGTATTTGTTCTAGATATACAAATGTTTAAAACAGCTGAATATTTTAGTCAGTGTTGCCAACAGTCTGTACATTATTGAAAAGTCAGTAGTCAAAACTCAAAACATAGGCAAATCTGTTTTGCTTTTTGCGTGTTTGTTAAAATAAGTCCCCCCTCCCCCCCAAATGCTGCTATGAATCATTACTCTATGGTCGACTTGAAGTACTACCTGCAGTTTGATGTTGTAACCTTGTGTACTCCTCCACCAAACCCTGCCCTGCTGTCCAAACTAAGCTAAGGCTCAGCAGCTTGAGTTTCATCATCCAAACCAAACTCAAATGAATGCAAAGAAAATTAAGATAAAGCAACAAAAGTTAAACTACCAGGGGCCAGGCAGAGGGGGAAGCTGTAGGGAATGTGTGTGTATGCATGTGTATATAAGTTTTTGGCCTTTTGCCAATACATATTTGGACACAAAAAACCCTGACCTCTATATATTTAGGCAATGGAGAGACACTTCAATGCAAAATACCTAAAATCTTAGCTGTTTTTCTTTGCGGAGAGCAGATATTGGCAGTCTGTCAGCTTTTAAATGTAAACAAACAGGTCATGCTTTTAGACTTTTATAAGCTGACTGTAACCCGATTTTATTTCTTATTCCATGGGTCACAACGTAAACTGAATAGTGGACTAGTTCTAATTGGGTCGTTGTCTGTGTTACTGCGACTGACTTTAGTGTAACACAGTATTTAGGTATTGAAAATGGAAAGCCATGCATGCATAATAGTAGAATTGGCTGCTGTAATGAACCAGAGCCCCTGCCCGGTTTAGTGGCAGTAGAATAGGTGCAGAGGTGAGCAGTGTCATAGTGTTGCAGGTGGTGGGCTAAGGTGATCAATGTAATAAGGTTGTGGGGGACAGAAACAAAAGTGAGCAGTGTAATAGGTGTAGGGAGCTAAATAAGCTGAGCAGTGTTTTGGATGCAGTTTGTTAAAGAAGAGTGCAGGGAGTCAAGGGCAATTAGTTTATATGGGGTACAGACATGATAAGTGGAGGAGAGCAGGTTGCAAGGTAATTTAAATGTGATCTAAATGAACTAAAGAATGTTGAAAAGAGTTGAAAAATACCAGGTAATACCTGGTATACGACCATACCTTGGTCATAACTTTTTGATTGATTTTTTAAAATGATCTGTGCTATTAGATAAACATTACAACATCAATTAAAATTAATAAGCTGCTATATAAACAAAGTCATAATTTCAAAACGAAAAAAGAAAATCATGAGATAAAATACTTAATATTACCAATAAGCCACTAGAGAATTTTCTGCTATGAGCTATTTTTTTGCAGTATTGTTTTTTTTAGGGAATGTCATGGATGTGTGGCTGACTATAGAAAAACTGTTGAAGTCAAAATATTTTCTGTCTGCCAAAAGCAGTCTTTTATATTATGTTCTTGCTTGCAGCTTAGAAAGACCTTTTCTGTATATGCCTAATATCCAATATAAATCATGTATAGTTTCAAAAACAATTCATATCTTACGGTTGTTTAAAAAGAAATTGACTGCCCTTAAGTCACTGCTTGTATTAGGAGAAGCCAAAGTCATCAACTGTGAAAGTCCTATTTGAAAATAAAAACATAATATGTTTTTTTGAAAGTAAAGCTAAGGTCAGATGGATGTTTCACTGTCATGCCTGAGATGTTATAGAAGATGTATGTACCCTTACTGAATGATATTTGGTAATTTAAGTACTGTATATTGTATACTATTTTCCTTTTTCAAAAATAAAAAAAAATATTTTTACATTTTATTTTTTTTTTTTCTGCATCTTGCTGCTGTGATTTCACACTAATTTGAAATAACCCCATTAATTTGAATCATAGTCTCCCTAATCATAGTCTTATGGGCTGCCCAATTATTAATGATGTTGAAAGTGTCAACATATTTTTTAAGATAGAAGTTTATCAGACAATACATGTGGCCATATCTGAGCACTTTAAGTCATAGCAAGCAAGGAGTCATTTAGCCTTCACTGGGACCCAGCTGGGCATTTCTCCAGTCCACTTAGTTTAGTCCTAATAAGTTTATGATCTGACCAGGCAGTAGGAAAGTATGCGTTAAGTATGTTTTACTAAGGATACATTTTAAACGTTTTGCATAAAAAATACTTTCAAAGACTGTAGACTAATCCAAAAAAATAGTTAATTTATTTTTGCGCAATCATTTATAATGCTTTTTGTTAGGTTGTGTTCAAGTTGAAATGCTGCTCACGTCTTTAATGCACATACAATGTTTTGCTTCTGGCAGATCCCACAAAAAGCTAGTATATATATCTATATATACTATCCTGGAATAAGCAAAAAACAGCTTTAAACCACTTATTAGATCCAATCTGTGTACGATTTAAATTTTCACTTCATGGCACAAAAACATTTATTTTAATAATACATGGAATTTCATGAATTTTTTATGGACACTCTCATACTGCATCTTTTTTTTTTTATAGCTTGTTTTGTTGCTGCTGGATAGATGTACAATATATTGTTAACTGCTTTATTTTTGCTTGTGTCTCCTGAATGTTTAAATTCCAGGGGCATTTTTTGTTCATGAAACATTGTTTGCCCTAATCTGATTATCTGATTGACTGGTATGAAACAGAGAAGAATCAGATTCGTTAGACATTTAAAAGTATATCAAAGCCTTTTATAACTGCTAAGATTTTAAAGATGCCAGTTAAACCAATAATAATGTAAGTCAATTTTTTAATGAGTGTATCCCTTTTTTGCAACAGGCAAACTCACAATTCTTTACACCTGGATAGCAAAGAAAAAACCTACCACATAGGTACAGTATGCAGTTCAGGTCAGCTAGGGGTTTGAACTGAATCCTGTGTGTTCCGAGTTTGTGTCACACAAATTTGTGTGAATTTCTCCAGAGCTGAACCTAAAGGAAATTTTTTTAATAACATCCTTTATTTAGGAAGAGGTGATATACTACCCAGAGTACCCAAGAGGTTGCTACTACCCAGTTTGCTGCTGGATGCACAGGAGCATTTTTTGTGTGCTCAGGAGTTATGAACTACACCGTAGAAAAGATAAGAGCCCTAAAGCTCCTGTCACAATATCTGGTGTTTCCCCTCATTGATCCACCCTGTCATGTCAAAGGCTGCTACAACTCTACAAGACTTATACCAAATTCTAACTATACCCATGTGACCAATGTATGGGAGTTGTTTGGGGTAATAGGGTGATCACGGCTGACAGAATTGCCTAACGGAACAGAGAGTTGTTTTCTATTTCCCTTTAGCATTGTTGGGTTTACCAATCTGACCAATTTAATATTATCCACATTCTTCTCTCCTCAATCCCTCCTTGTTTTAGTTTCATATAGCTCAGTCATTGGTCCCCCTTCTTTCCCCCATCTATATTTGACTTGGCCAATTAATTAGTATTTGGTGACATCCATATCTACCTCTTTGCACCTGATCTTACTTCACTGATATCCCTAATTGCCTTATTGCCTTTTATTTCACTCCCTCAACTTAACATGGACAAGAATGGGTTTCCATCTTGTAAATCCTTACCTAAAATAACAATTTAACACCAATAACTAATTTTCTTTGTGTGAACTGCCTAGGAGTAAAACTTGATTTCAGGTAGTCCCCTAGTTACATACAAGATAGGGACTGTATGTTTGTTCTTAAGTTGAGTTTGTATTTAAGTCGGAACATACTCACTGTGATTTAATCACAAACAAAGCAAAAAAAAACTTTATGGAGCCTAGACATTCAATAACTTCTGGAGCAAGCTGTGGGACTTACTGAATATTCGCCCTATCAAACTCTGTATATTACCCTTTTTTGTTCTATGTAATTGTGTTTACTCACAGTATGTTTACTGTAATGTAAAAGTGCCATGGAAGATGCTGGTTCTAAAAAAAAAAATAGTACAAATAGTACAAAAATAATGCATTCAATCGCACTCAAGCAACGTGTTAATGCTTAACGCTCACCACAAATTTGAAATTAGTTTTTAACATACTCTGTAGATGTGAGTAAAAGTCAGCTGCCCTCCACATCATGTACAACAGTTGTTGGCTTTATTAGTTTTTTTCAAGGTCTGTGATAAGTAGGTGCTGTGCCATGTCCTAAAATCTTATTTCATATATAAGGGATGAGGGCAGAACAGATACCCATTACTTGAGTGAGCACCAGCAAATATGCAGAGATTTACATTGTTTCTTGCTGCTTTTGAAAATATCTCAAAGTCTAAAGACAGCAGTACTTCAAGTAAACATAATTTCAAATCAACAAAAAAGCTTACCAAACAAAACTGCAAAAAAAAAAAGTCATTTTTTTAGAGCCATCTTATCAACATTCAGTGTTGTGTATACATTTTTTATTTCATGGGGTACACATATATGTATTCATGTTTTATATTCTTTTCTAAATTTCACAGTGGCATCTGCATGGCTTTTCATTTACTTCCTATAAAAGAAACATTATGAAAAAAAAACACTGGATTTAAGACATAATTAGTTCATTAAAACAGCTGGCAAAAAGTCATCATTTTTTCATCGTTTTTAATCATTTTTTGGGTTTTCATTATTTGTTTCTTATTTGTTTTCCCCCTTAAAACCAACCTGTGGCTAAAGCCAGTAAGTTTCAAGTAACAGCAAAGCAATGAAATGATTTCCGAAGACTTGGTTTGGTCTATAAATTAAGTGACTGATACACTATCTAAAAAAGGAGAAAACTGTTTAATTGAAATATCAAACAACTGTAACAATAAGATTATCTAATTAGTAACAATGGAAAGTATATGGCCCCTAAATAGGTTACTGCTGGTCAACCCAAATGTTTGAGCATTTTCTGGCCTTTTCAAGCAAAGGTTGAGCAGGTGTCTATTCTTTTAGGAGATAGAAAAATATTGGTATATCTTGTATCTTCATTGACCTAAACGAAGGTGACTTTTGAGGGTCAGTGCAGTTTTCCAAAAAGATGTTGCACATCTCTGTCGGAGACTTCCAAAGAACTGTTTTGGCAGGAGAAAATGTTTAAATTAAAGTGAAGTCTACAGAAATCCCCCAAAAAATTTAAAGGGAACCCTTTAAAAATGGTAAAAAGCTGAACACTGGCAAATAATTTAAAATGTGTAGCTAGTATAATCAGTCACAGGATAACCTACCCTAAATACAACAAAGGACCAATTACTGCTGGCACCAGAAGCACAATATGTGCACAATATTGTGCATAAATATGCCATGGTACGGGAGCATTTGCAGAAGCACAGCTTGGAATATTTACCGGAAGGTTCACGTGGCTGACATTGGGATGAAAGCAGTAGGCGCATATAAACATCATTTTAATTCCTTTTTTAAAAGATGACATATAGATATTGATATATTTTTCCACATAAAATTACATATTAATAATTTGTTAGGAAATGGTATTCCTAAAAAAGCATGCTAAATATTTTCACTTTGTTGTAAATTTTATCTAGCACCATTGCTTGCTTTTAGAATGATTTTAAGACTTGCCATAAATTATTTGCTGCACTGATAAACACGGCTTGGAGTCCAATATGCCCATTTAAACCTAATGGACTAAGAACACAGATAAAGCATATGGAAGTTTTATAGCATGTAAAGAGATTAGTCATTGAAGGAATTAATAGGTAACCAAGTCCTATAAATGTGCAAATTAAAATGGTAGTTATTTACTAGCCCAGGGAATTGTAATGCTGTAGAAAGAAATCATACGTTTATAAATGAATGGTAAATGTTTCCTAGGCCTACTAATTGAATATATTGGCACTGTATGCATTGTATTAAAATCATAATGTACTTAAAACCATTACAACTATTTTAGTTTCTTCTAATTTTATTAGAAAGCCCAAATGTACACATAGCTTTGTCTCCCTTCACAGCATCTGTAGCATCCAGCTTTCAACAGGTATTCCCATTAAAAGATTGTCTATCTATCTATTATTGGAACAGCTCCATTTACCTTGTGAACAGAATTTCCTTTTATACATAACGTCAACAGGATGATAGAAACATTCCTTAGGAATTTTAGTGCATTCTGATTTCATATTTCTACACTGTCTCTGTAGATTTGCTGGCCACACTATCAAACTGCAAACCTCTGGTTCTTTATATTTCAGCAGAAATGTATGCAGGGAATATTCTGACCATACTGTTTATTTGAAATGGAGATCTGTCAAATCAAGCAAATATTTGCCAATCCAAAAACGTATATGTTTGTTAAATCCCTACTAACCGTGGCCTAATTTTCCAGTTTTGAATCAAGTGGAATCTGCCAAGGTCTTCTGTCAACATAAAGGTTTAATGTGTTAGAGATTCCTTTTTGAACACTACACTAATAGAGTGGTTATTTGATAAGTTGGGGACCTCTTACTAACTTGAAAGTTTTTCTCATTACAAAGGTGTTTTTGCCTTCAGAAATAACTTAGTGGATGTAACTCGCCATTCTCGGTAACCATAATATACTGATTGACTTTTAAATTTAGGTCAGCTGTTCTAGAGGGGCCAATGGGCTTGGGTTTGCATTCCTTACTATAAAATGGTGAACGCCAGAGCAAACATATTGACAATGTGCTGCTGATAAAATGCACAGGCACTTTGTGTGTTAAAGTAGATGTAAACCTTTACAGAATATTTTGTCGGTAGAAGAATACTGTTTATCTTGAAGAATTTGCCCAGAGTTTTCAATTTCTTTACATCCTAATAGTTCTTTTTTAATAGGCCTTTTTAGTTGGTGAAACTGCTTGGGCAATATGCATCAGCAGAATATATTATATTTTTCTTGAGGAGAGCATGTGACAGTCTTATTTACAAGCAGGAAATTATGGAAGCAAGGTGAGGTGGTGTTACCCTATACAAATAGTGCTCACACAACGACCTACATCAGTATCACTGGCTGTTATATACAATAGACTTTTCAGATGATAATATTTTAAAGCTGCTGGTGTAAATTGTTATGTGGGCCCTGTTTGTATACACAGATTTGTACACACTGTTAGGACAGCCATAAAAACACTATTTGTATGGCTTTTTTGAGTAATTTATACACCTATAAAACTTTATATAATAATTGTAAACCTCTATTAAATACATTAGGTTGTTTGCCTTTTTATTTAGATTACAGATTTAAGCATAGTTGATTGCATCAGGCAGTTGTTGCTGACAGTTTGTTCAGGAGCTACCCTTTTCCAGCAGCACCTCACCCACACAGCATTAATTGAAAAGATAAAAAGCACTGTGCACCCAATACACTGGTTTTCCTTACTGAAGATGCACCACAATCGCCGTACTGTACCCCCATATACCCAGATTGATCTTTTCTCAGTTAAAGCAAAACTAAACCAAGTGTTTACTCATCATTATGTTGTAAGTGCCGCCTTTTCTTACTTTTTCTCTTTCGCCTTCCGTTATCTTGATCAGCCTGACCAAGATGACGTTCATTCAGTCTTAACACCCGCTGGAGAAGCAGCAACCAACACTGAGCTGCGAATGCATTGTGACAGGATTAGACAGTGATCAGGCAGGTAAGAATGCACATTGCAGAAAGCAATAGGAGTCCTGCCTGATGCCAAGTTTTGAAAGTTGAACTTTAGTTCCACTTTAAACATATATAAATGAAATGTATTGAATTTATTAGTAACCAATAAAGTGAGTGTTGAAAGTCCTCTTTGATTCAGGTCTGATTCATTTTAGTAAAGGTCAAATCCTCCTTGGCCATTACCTTATGCACATATCAGGCCATCTCCTGTTAGTCTATTGGGATGTGAATGATTGTAAACATTTGTTTTGCCGCCTGGCCTTGCCTACTTATATTAATTTTTTCAACATTTTAAAAAATATGAAAAAATATAATGAAAATTTAAATGTATTTTTATAGAAGATGCAAGAATACCATGCAAAATACACTGCCTGTGAAAAGCATACTGCTGTTTAACACCAAATGTAATTGAAAGCATTTACCAACAATTTATTAGATTGGTGTATAGAAAAGGAAATAAGGAGGACCCTCTTCCTGCTGTATGATATATAAAAAAAAAATAATGTTTGCTTTGCTACATGTCCTCTGTGGCAGAAGTCAACTTCCCATTACTGTTTTGACAAAAGTTTGCCTATTAATCTTGAAAGATTCAGTATCAATCAACTTCAATAGGGTTCCCCTAGCTCCTATAGAAAATATCTGGTGCACATTTGGACAAGTAGCTGATCCAACTATTTATGTGCAACGTGTACTTTAAGTAAGTGATGCCAGTGGCTAGAAAGGGTTAGCAATTTACTGGTAAAATGAATCCTAGATTGTAATATGACTACAAATTATTTTCCTAGCTAGCAGTCATACCTTCTTTTTCATGGTTTAGTGAGCATCCTTTAAAAGATACTGAACATAGCTGATAGGAAAGGTGTTCAATTTTCTTGGGATGTCAACTCTTACGTACCCTATAGTAAATTAATTCAACGAGGTCTTGTCTCATCAACTTGACACTTGGAACAAATAATACTGAGGCTTCCCAGGTATGTTACTTCTCAAGACAGTTGATATCATTAGCAAAAGTGACTTTAAAAATCTGCCTGGAGTTTCATAGCTGAATTATTTGTTACACAGCCGAAGAGAATGAGATGTGAACTGTGTCACATGCATGCATTTCTGAAATCAGAGGTAATGATAAACAATAATAAACAAACCCAATAAAGTGTGCTGTTCAGGCACGTTACTGCCATCCTATCTATTAACAGGTTTGCCTGCTTTTATGTTAGCTTTGTTGTGGTGACAAAGTCCAGAGGTATGGTAAAGTATTGATGCCTGCAGGGATCAGTAACCCAAGCCCTGCAAAATGAACTATACATAACAAAATTGATATACAGTGGTACCCTAGTACAAGTCCTTAATCCGTTCCAGATCCTTGGACTTATACCAAACACATTTTTCCCATGGAAAACAAAAAAAAAATGAATAATCCGTTCCCATGAAAAAAAATCCTATTGTTATTGGCATATTATACATTGATGGGGATGTATGAAATAATTTAAACACTGCTTAATACTAAAATACATAAATACAAAAACAATTAGATGTAATAAATGAAAATTTAACCTCACTGCTGAGAAGAGTCAACTGCCTACTAGGATGGTGCTGAGAAGGGAGGAGGAGGAGATGTTATGTAATTCACAGTTATAGCGCAGGTTGTTCACTAAATTGTAGCAATTGGTGTACTGATGCTTGTGGGCAGTCGTGGCTTTGTATCAAGAGAGGTAAAAAAAAGGGTAGCGCGCGGTGTTATGACTCATTTTGTTTAACCCATACAAGTTCTAGCAAAAAGGTTGTATACCGAGCAAAATTTTTCGTGTCCAAACAGGACTTATACCAAGGTGGACTTATTCCAAAGCGGATTTATACCGAGGTACCACTGTGTGTATGTGTGTGTGTGTATATATATATATATATATATATATATATATATATATATTTATTATAGGGTGGCTTCTGTAGTGACATGGCCATGTTACGGATCAACAATTGCCGGCAACATTTTTTAGGTATGTTCCGTCTTTTAACTCATTATCAAATCAAAAGGCCCATTTTGCTTATGTCCAAGAGGTGAATACGTCTTTATCAATGATGGTTTTAACACGCGGTTATCAGTTATCTATTTGACATTACATGGATATGTTTGCAATGAATGAGTTAGCTGGTAACACATGATAAGCTTTTTTTCTACCAATGGGAACAGAATAGTTTGTATTGGCACTTCTGTTGTGTAGAGTTAGTGAAATATAAAAAAAAAACACATTAGCTGAGACTATCTATTATATAATATGATTACAGCTCCCCAAAATCCCTTTACTCTGTTGGATATTCTAGGTTCTTGCATGCCGTTCATAATATTGGAGATTTAACTGCCTCTCTACGTTCCAGATCCAAATTTCACTGCACGCTAAAATCTCTGGAAACTTGACTTTTGAAACTCAATGTGCTTCCGAATTATTGCTCCTCTAAAATTCACTACCTCACAGGAAAATCAAGAAATATTTGTACCAGTTGAACTGTCTTTGTACCGTAGTTAATCTTTTTCTAGAGCTGTTTAATATTATTATAGTTTGGCCTATTGCCTGATCAATCATTGCATTTTATATGCTCTAATGGTATCATGTGCCCATTGGTGGAAGAGCCCATTTATTGAACTTTAATTTCACAAAGCCAACTAACAGTTTAGTTGCCTGTCACAACAGAGCTGACTAATCTGTGGTAAAAGTTAAATAAATATAATTTTAATCATATTTTAATAAAATATTTTAATTTTAAAGTATAATATTTTTTACATAGCTTTTATGTTTGTCATATGAGAAGGCTTACTATTGTTTGGGAAAGGTTAACTGTTCCCATTACAGCAATTGTAAAAAAGAAAACAGATTTCAGTGCCCAATCAATGCATGTTATAAAAAAAATACTGTGTCATTTGATTGAAAGGCTGCGGTAGGCCCTTGGGAAAATTGTAGTTAGAGGAAAGCCGCTAGAATGTGCCACATTTAAGATTCTCATTTAATAGTAATAATGTTTCTTCCAGAGTAAATGTATTGTTACATTGTATTCCTATTGCAAATAAAATTGTTTCAACAATGAAAAAGTACTGCACTCATTACAATAAATATCTTTGAGTGAAACATTAACTACAGTGTTGTCTCAAAATAAAACAAACTAAAAAATAAATTGTAGCCAAATTTTAACAATCATTTAAAGGGAAAATAAAGACAAAGATGTGTGGGTGTGCAGACATAATGTAGTGTAATTATTTGTTCAAATGTTTTATATATGTCTTTTGTATGATAGTTTATGATCTCTCCCAGATCAAGCTTGCTAAAAAAGAAACCGTAAATTTGACATTCCCTGAAGCATTCCCTGGTAGAGAAACAGATCCATTTGTTTGAATGGAAGTCATTAAATCTCTATTAGGTAATGTTTCAGGGAATGTCAGATTCACTGCTTTATAAATAGACCCCTAGGGCATATATGTGATTGTTATGATGGGTAATTTGTGTCTTTTATACTTAAGTTTTAAATGTGTCCAGGGTATATAACAAAATGAAACTTCTAAATTACATGTATTTGGTATCCGCAGAAGCTGTCAGACAGTAGGGATGATAGATACACTCCTATGATGACCACATTTAGGAAAGCCCATGTAGGAAATAATTTTATAACAAATTCTTTTGCTGCCTTCCTGAAGATTTCACATCTTTCACGGAGTGGCGTGTCATATTTGACATTTCTGCAGAAGATTCTGGCTTGGCCTGTAACACCCCAGTAGTGGACCAAGCTGACATGTGAGCTCTACATAACAGCATGCTAATTTTCACCGTTCACCGCTAAACCTTGCAAATCTAATTTACATTAAATATTTACACTGATATACACTGATACACTTACAGATATTATATGAAAACACTTAAATCTTATGACTGATAATGTGACTGTCCATATTTACCTACTTCAGTGTATATTGCTTACATGCACACTGCATTCTAAAAAGTTAGATGTACTAAATTATTTAGGCTGTTGCATATTTATATACTTGCATATGAAATCACACAATTTACATCATTCACTAAGCTAAGTAAATAATGTAAAGTGAAAGTTTCCTTTGTTAAGTGAACAGCCTCTATTACTCCTTTAGCTAATTAACCACAATGCATTGTGTGTTCTATATTTTACTATGTTTTTTTCCAGGAAATGTGCAAAAAATGTGCAACTAGACAGAATCATGTCTTGTAGTCTATTGCACTTGCAGAAGAATGCACCATGTTTATACCTTCCATTACAAAGAATGAAATATTGGAACTGACCCAAAGCATTTCACTCATTACCCATAGTAAATGCAGGGTAAAATGTTTGTTTTAGTAGGAACTGGTTGACAGTACATGATATATGTAGTTTTACAGATGCCTGCAGCATCTGCAGAATTTATATTGCAGACGCTTGTATGGCAGTTAACTCATCATAATCTTATTGTATTTGTGGATCATTGGGTTGCTTGACCCAAGCAAGCAACTTTCTGAAATGTAATGCATCCCAGAGGTTTACTGTATGAAACAGCCTGACTACAAGGCAAATGATAATAATCTTTTTTTTTTGCTTTATTTTTTTGTAGACTCACTACGAAGCTGGAGATTACATTATCAGACAGGGTGCTCGAGGGGACACTTTCTTTATCATCAGCAAAGGAAAGGTAAGCTCCCCTTCACCTCTTGCAGTGCATGCTCAATTTGAAAGCCTAATAACACACTCAGAAATTTGTATGTCAGTCAAATATTCCCTCCAAGTGGTTTATAGCTGCGGTTTATTGCATTCACGTAATGCTGCTAGCATGAAGTTTGTGCAAATAGGCTGAATTCTCAATAAGGTGAGACATGGTTCAATAAATGTCAGACAAAAAGCATGTATATAGGGCTTTAGTATTCCAAGACAAGATTTATTTGGTTGCATGAAATCCATTTTTAAAGTAAATCAGTAATTTAAAAAAACCTACTTTGGAAACAAAACCACTGGAGCAAATGTTTTTGCAAATTTTGCTTATCTCTAGTGTTAAACATACACTTTTTTCCTGTTTACCTGAGAAGCCTCCAGACCCGTTGCGTTCTCAGTATGCAAATAACTAACAACTCCAAGCTGACTTTTAGCACAATCCACCTGCATACCATAATGCAGTAAATGTTTATTTTACTGAACTAAAGAGAAGCATAGTAGGGATCTGGGACAGAGCAGCCTATAAGCTTTTCACTTTAGGAAAGATAATTTAAAGTGTAAATATACTGAGATATTGGGCCTGATTTATTCAAGATCTCCAAGGCTGGAGAGGACACACTTTCATCAGTAAAGCTTGGTGATCCAGCAAACCTGGAATGAATCTGGTCCAGGATACAAAACGTTTGATAGCAAATAGTAAATGACTTTGAATAAATCCATTTCAGGTTTGCTGGATCACCCAGCTTCACTAATGAAAGTATATCCTCTCCAGCCCCACGTTACTGTTCTGTCCTCATTCCCTTACAACTTCTTCTTTCTTCACTTCCTCCTTGCAATCTTCAGCTTTGTTGATTAGTCAGGATGATGTAAGTCCCTCAAATTTTATTAATTCCCAGCAAGTGCAAACGAAGCTGGAAACACCAGGTATCTTGGCAGTGAAAGCTGATGCTGTGCATGCACAGCTCCGCTTTTTGCCAGAAACCTGCAGCGATCATGTAGGTAAAACAGATTATTGCAGAAAGGACATTGCCCCCCCCCCCCCCTTTCTCCTATAATAACAAAAATGATAATGTTTTAGTTCCACCTAAAGTATAACTGTTCTTTAGTCTCCCTGAGTAACATTATATATTACCATGATATATTCAGAACGAGGTTCTCTGTTACCTTGTGTTTTCAAGCAAATCCCTGTGGTTCACTAGATACTTATTCACCCTAAAAATGGCCTGATATATTTTCCCCCCACCACATACTTTTATTTGATTCACAGCAAAGTTTGCAAACCAAGGCAGATTTATTTCTAAACATGACCTCCTTCCAACCATATTGATATTTTTCAGAGGATCCCAAGAAAAATAAGCATGTATGATTTATAGTGAGAGTGCATTCAAACATTAAAAAGGGGATATGTGCACTATTTTAAGCACGTCAATAAGAACTGACAATAGCTTAAGGTCAACAATATTGTCTCTCATATTCTTGATTAGTAACTAATTCCAATTATACCTTGATGGTACAGATCAATAAGCTCCTTAAATCCTAAAAATCCATGTATCCAAAGTAAATGCTGGCAACAAAGTACTACCATGCTTTATGTGCTTCTCAGAACTCTCAGAATTTTTTGGCATCAAAGCACTATTATCTCCAAGAATTTTTAAACATTTATGCCAAATGACCCAGCTTCCTTTCTATTTAATTAAGTTCAACTAATTTCAAACAATTGTAATAGATTATCTAATGAATGCAACTCATTCCTATCATGCAGATGGCCTTTCCCTAGACACTAGTGACATCATAATTATTCATAATTACTAAGATTAGTAATCTGCAAATCAATGTTTATATTCAACATAATCACACTTTTAAAATGTAAGTGGACTTGAATAATTGTGCAAAATTTTGAATCAACATTAATTACCTTAAATTAGGGGTCATAAATAAAAGGATGTTTCATTCATAAAGTATGGTATCTTCACAGAACAAAATGGACAATTATATCACAAGGCATTTCGGTTTAATAAAATGTAGTCATTTCTGGTAGGTTTGACAACTGTTTTCATTGTCAGTAAATTCAACCTTCTATCAGTCTATTTCCTCCTGTCTTTCATGTGACAAAGTCCTGATAAAACTAATGGATCTACTTGACAGGTGAATGTTACAAGAGAAGACTCCCCGAGTGAAGATCCAATATTTCTTCGCACTTTAGGAAAAGGTGACTGGTTTGGAGAGAAAGCTCTTCAAGGGTATGATTTTGGCATTTTTTCAAAATAATTTTTATGACATTGTATGACAAAGCTAATATAATAAAAATTAGAGTCACATAGGTGAGAAAGGCCATTAATCTTATAGTAAAATTTAGTGAATCAGAAAAAGTTGAATATGGGTTTTCGTATGCAGATGTGTTATTTTTGACCAGCTTGAGCATTTCTGGTGATTCCAAATTTTAAAGCTAACTTTGTAGTAAAATAAAAAGTTCTTTAATCAAATGAGGACACTATCCTCATGTAAAATTGCTGCATAACTGTGGAAAAATCATCCTTTAAAGCAAAAAGCTCATAACCCTCATCTTTCAGATTTCAGGGTATACTCTAAATCTCACAAGAAGACACTCCCAGTTCTAAGAGTGTCTTCTTATGAGATTTGGGATCCTCATCATTCCCAAGATCTCCACAGAAGTAGCGTGACGTCACCCCCATCTAGGTTCAAGAGTTAATAATAAATTGAAAGATAAAAAATAAGAAAAAAAGGCCAATAAATTAACCTTGCATTTAGGTAACAATAAAACATTTTCAATAACAAAACCATTGTTTTTGGTTTTGGTTTTGCACGCATGTGCAGTGGGATCGGCAAGTTTTTTCCCAAACTATGTCACCCGATCTAGCGCCTGCATCGTGTGACATAGGAAGAAGAACCCTGGAAGAACAGAGAGAAGATGGCGGATACCAGGACGAGGCAAGCCCCAAGGGAAGAAACCTCTGGACAGATCGACTGCTCTGCGGGATTAGGCAGGGTAGATGTAATTTTGTTTTGTTTTGAGTTTACTTACTCTTTAAATTTACTTGTCGAAATATAAATGATCTTAAAACACAATGTAAAGGATACAGATTGTATTCTTTTTTGCTTCCCATTTATTTTTATACATGTCATACACCTTAAACAAATACAGTAAAAGGCTGTTTATACAACCAACACATATTTGTATGACTTTAAGGTCAATCCAGATCACATCTTGATCAACATACATTGGTTTAATTATCTCTAGAAAAAGAGCTGTGTTCCACAGTGACCAAATCAAATTCTTTCATATCAAATACTTTTTTGTCTATATCAAACTTGGCAAGTGAAATCTGACCACTGTAGGCAAAATTATCTTTTCCTCAATTCATATACAGTATTGGTTATTCTGTAAAAGTGTTTAACTTGTAGACAAAGTTTTGATCATTTGATATGTTCTTTTTTGAATTGTTTTCTTCAAAGATCAATAGATATCTGTTAGGAGAACATAATTTAACTGTCGCCTCGTCAGAGCTCTAGGTTTCTAACAGAAGTGTGAAACAGTGAAGGGAACATGAAACAATTGCCTGGCTGATTGAATCTTGCTGATGTGCTCTAGAGTTGGGAGTTTATAGCAAGTCTGAAACTACATCAAACAAAATAATTGTTAGGAGTGAACAGTCTGTTTTTAAAAGAAAAGCACATTCTTTACTGGTAGATAAATGAAATAAAAACATATATATTTCTCTGTACATACACAAGTTCTTCTTTATATAAATATTTATTAATATTAAAGCTCAAGAGTTTTGTTTTCACATTACACATTTTCTATGTATATTGAGGATAATGCCTTTCTCATTTAGCCACTGGGTAATTCAGCCTTCTGTAAAGATTTGTTTATCCTCCCTTCCCCCTTAGCAACTATGGTCCTAAGTGCCTAATCTTATTCCCATGTCTCCAGCCACCACAACAAGCCAGACCTCCATCACTTACTCTACTCAATTGCCTGCTTCAAGCTCTGTCTCTGTTGTTTTCCACATTGCTAAAGTCCTATGAAATACTTACTTTTTCCAGCCAGGACCCTTCACACACTGCCTGCTCTCAAAACAACTATGTCAGTCACCCTTCCCTTTCACCACCAGCCCTCTCATCATTACCAACCAGACCCAATGCTAATTCTATCACTGCCAGCACACAAACCTTTCTTACTGCCCTAACAACCATTGCTTCAGAGACCTTACTTCCTAATCAAGAACCACCTCAGCCACACCCTTCTCTGGCCATCATGCCAGTCATCCCTTTATCGTATCACCTTTTACTGCCCCACCCAGACTTCCTCCAGCAATCAGTCTTAAGGTGCGTACACACTTCCAATTTTTATCGTTCCAATCGAACGACGAACGATCGATTGGGCAAAAAAAACGACGCCGACGAACGAGGAAACTCGTTGGAAACGAACGACCGGACCGGCGGATCGGATTGGACGACGATCGTTGAACATCGTTCGTGTGTACGTTCGTTCGTTGATCTTCCATGGGCTGAGCATGCGTAATGAACGAACGTTCGTTCACTTTCCTGTCGTGCACATAGTTCCTCTATCGCTTAAACGATCGTATCTATTGTGTGTACAATATCTACGAACGATCGTGTCGTTATCTCTATGTGCAGGATCGGTGCTATACGATCGTTCGTATATATCGTGCAGGATCGTTCGTCGTTCGTTTTCCAACGATAATAATTGGAAGTGTGTACGTAGCTTTATTAATGTCCAAGCCAAACTCCTCTCACTGCCACTTTCACCACATATTACTGTCAGCCACTGCAAATACTTCCACCCCAAAATCCCTCCATTACCACTATAACAGCCCTCACTTCCTGACGTCAGCTCCACAACGCAAGCCCCCTGTTTAGTATCTCCTTACACCATCTATGCAATAGTCTAACCACTTTCATTGCCAGCTAATCCCCAATGCTCAACCTAACACTTAACCTCCTTCCCATATATATATTAACAGGTATATGCACTAATAAAATAGCATATTAGATTCTGATTTCACTAACTGGAGAAAAAATCTTTAAAGATCATTTGCTTTAAGTTGCAAAATGTTTTCAATACTGGACCAGATTCATTCCAGGTTTGCTGCATCACCCAGATTCTCCCATGATAGTGTATCCTCTCCAGTTTATGGGTGCTTTAATAAATCAGGCCCACTAAGTAGCACTTGAGTCCTAGCAATACACCATGGAGGAAGGAGGGGGGGGGGGTGCTCTGTCCACAGCACATTAAGGGCTCTGTTTTTTTTAAAACGGAATCAGACATTGCCTCAGGGAATCTCTCATGGGAATCTTCCAGATCCATGTATTTCAGTAATCAAAGGGATCTTTGAGGGAATGTCTGATTCCCTGTTTTAAAAATAGAGGCTCAAGTGTTAAAATTGTGAATTTTTCTTATGGGCTTTTACCGCTAGGTAAATCTGGGACAATGTTTCCTGTCCGGTTTAACATGAAACCCATTTAAACAACTTTCAGATCTTCAGGGAACCCCCCCGCTATAATTAATAAATCGATAACTCACAGTACATAATTGTGGTGGTCAGTTGGAAGAATACCTTCTATATTTTTGACCAGTGGTAAGAATGTCACCCTTACAGATAGCCAAAAAGATAACTCGTATCTGTAAACTGATCTGAGAGTCACAAACTTCTTATTGGTCAAGGAACCCCTAGCAACCTCTGGAGGGAGCGTAAAGAAACACTGATCCAGGATTTTCATATTTTGTTAATGCAACTTAGAAAGGCTTTAGACTGTTTTATAGCCATACTTTAAAATAATGAAAATGCTACAGCTTTCCTGCCAGATCAGATAGGATATTTAAAACTTTTTTACTGTAACACAATCCAAGTGAGAAGCTCAGTTGTCAACACTGTTGTTTAATTTAGCGGTGAAACAGGCTATTACTGGATCATTTGTTAGAAGTTAGTCTAATATAATTGAAAAAGAACTCTTAAACCTTCACAAATGATTTGGCACAAAAAGCTAGAATGATTACAAAAATAAATCAAAATATGCCAAGAACAGAGAACATTAAAACCAGAAATGTAAAAAGTGTAAAAAAGACATTTGTTGGTAATTTGGGCTGGCTGACTTGCCCTGAAAATGATTATGTAAATGAGTTTACATAATTATAGGGGATAATGACTTCCTTTCCTGTGTAGAGCAATTAATGCATACAAAGAACGAATGATCAAATATCTAAAACTGGCAATGAGATGATATTGTAGTTAGCACAATTTTTCCTGAAAAATAAGAACACTTTTGACCAGTAATGTTGTGTCTGTTCCTAAAATAAGTTTTTATTGCTTGCAATTACATTTTGTAATATGCTTCACTAGTCTGCCATGTATTGCAGAGCTAACATGCCTTTAATAGCTATATTAATCCAACTTTTTAATTAATTAAGAAGTGCATTGAGGCAAAAAGGAATCATTTAAGAGAATAATCTTGAAAAATCCTAAATAATACATTTACATAAGTATACCTCTTAATAAAAGAGTAAACTAATATCTAAAATATATATTCATGAATGTCTCTAAGTGGAAATACCTATAATGTTCATAGTGTATATAGCAAATTAGTACATTTTATTTAGCATGCCTCATGTGTTCTGTACCTGTTACTGTTTTATGATTGGTATTTTCATTTTAATGAATGTAAGTGGTGATTTATATCTCTGAGTGACCCCAGCATCACTATCTCCGTGCTAAAGTTCCAACCTCTGGCTAACTACTTTAGTAACACATCTAATTACCAGTATTTAATCCCTGTTCAGTGGGGGATTGGGAATCTTTAGCTTTGGGGGAAACACAGCCAACTAGTGCTTTCATGGAAGGAAACTATTTCTGTGTGCTAAAGAATGTATACCAAGCAAAATATCATGATGCCTAATTGATTGTGGGCACTATTTAGCTGCTAAAACGTCAGTTCTGGTAGACTTCCTTGTGTTGGATGCTGTAATTGCTATTTAGAGTGAAGAGCAAGCAGCTGCATAAAGCCCATCATATGTCACAAACTGCATGTTTTACCCAATCGATATTTGGATGGTGAAGTGGTACTTAGGACCACCACTCCACCATATTTTCTTTAGTATTTTCTTTAGCCCAGAGGAAAGAAGTCATATGTGTAGTCCTCCCTTACTCCTTTTTCTCTAATGCTGAATCTTCCAACAGTTATGAACCACTCCCATCCTCTTAGCAATTTCAGAAAGTGCTTGATATCTTTAAGCATATGTAAAGCTATTTAGTCAAATTGACCCTTAAAAGTCAAACCTGTTGGGAGCTGTAAATCTCTTCAAGGCTGAGGAGGATACACTTTCAACAGGGAAGCTGGGTTAAACCAGCAAACCTGGAATGGATCTGGTCCAGGATTCAAAACATTTGCTAGCAAATGACTTTGAAGAAATCCATTCCAGGTTTTCTGGATCACCCAGCTTTACTGATGAAAATGTATCCTCTACAGCCTTGAAGAGCTTTAATAAATCAGCCCCTCTGTCCCATGAGAGCTGACATTACCTACCAGTGGTGAACTTTTGGCAGACCCAAACAGCAATACAATCCTAAGGGAGATTCAAAACCTCACTTACCGTACTCAAGATTAAAAAAAAAGATAACAGTTAGTTTACAATCTAAAACAAATAAAACATATATAACATTTGAATGGGCTGTAAATGTTATTTTAGGTTATGTCGTTATAATAAACTCACCTGTGTATACTCTAAGGACCTGAACATGAAGAAAAGGCTGGGTATGGTAAAAAGTAATACCTTTATTACAAATGACAAAAGTTTAGGTTTGAATCCTTGCCACTACATAAAATAATTTGTGCCTGAATGATTAATAAACCAGACACACTGATTACTATTCTGTTTTCCACCTGGGCTGTCATATTTGTTAGCAATTAGTAGCCAAAGTTCCACTGTTTCAGCTGTCATGTAATAGCTGTTATTGTGCAATTGTGCACTGTCCTTTGATAAAGTGTTTTGGCTAAAAATTAGGTTTGTAATCTAACTTGCTTCCAATATCTAATAGTTATATTAAATCATGCAATCAATATCATATAGTAAACTAGCATGGTTTTGGTTAGCTAAATTTTTTCACATTTCCACTTTTGAAAATGTATGCAAATTACAAAGCTACTATAGACTGTTAAGGGACAACCTGGGTAATATTGAAACCTGGTGTGGATTTCCTAAAAACGTTTTGCTATTCCAGCATCACTGAATCACCCAGGTTCTCCCATGACAGCCTATTTTCTCCAGTCTTAGAGAGCTTTAATAAATCATGCCCATGCTCGATTTAAGCTGTACATGTTAACGTCACTTTGCTAAGATAGCCAATTCATCTGCAAGGGAAATAAAAACAAACAGGATTTTTCTTGCACATGATTGGATTACAAATCGAGAGAGTTTCACGTAAATTAAAAATTGAAAATGTATGTTGAGAACAGTCTTTGTGTCTTTGGTTAATCAACAGTAGGAACATAAAGATTCAACTGTCTGTTGGAGTACCATAGGTTTGTGAGAAGCCAGTGCATATCCTAGCCAACCAGTATCCAACCATAACTTTGATACTAGTTCTGGTGGCCTGGCACTGATTTAGTTAGGAATAATTCTTCAATTCTCTGTGGGTAATGTATTCAGACTAACTATTTAAGAATATGCCCTTAAGAAAATATACAACTGAATATTTATTTATATATATATAAAAAAAAGTGTGTGTGTGTGCGTGTGTATGTGTGTGTACCATAATTTGAAAACGCGTGGAGACATTTCAACCAAACTTGATATACATATGACTGAGACTCATGTGAGTGCACCAGTCATCTTTGTACAGCACTGTGCTATATGTCAGAGCTATATTTGGATAAAACGCTTCAACACATTTCAACCAAACTTGCTAGACATATGACTCAGATCCATTTAAGTGCACCGCTGAAGAAACAGTAATATTTTGTGAATCCTCCTTGCATTCCCATCAGCAAGCCAGTGACCTTTGGATCCCCACAGATGTTCCACTGGTGTGTTTTATACTGGATTGTTCAAGTAGTACATTCATGTTGTTATAGGACTCCATTAGGTAACGGAATGGGCAATCGGTAAACTTGGTTTGGAATTACCAATATGCAGTAAGACTGCTTTCAAGCTTCTTTTAGGGGAATCAATGAAGATACGCCATTCAGATGGAATATGCTCTTGTGACAAACTGTTAGAGTGCATTTATATCATGACAGTAGCACAGTGAGTCATCACTAGTAAAGAACGTTGTCAAGTTATGATTTCGTTTTCTGTAGTGAGTTACAGTTACACCCTTTGCAAGCAAGTGCTTCTGTTTAAGTCTTGAAGCAAGAAGTTCTGCTTTGTCTTTTAGAGAGATTTAGATCACGAGCAAGATCATTCAGCTCTGCTTGTGTAAAGGTCTCTGGTTCGGAATCTTCATTGGCCAAGTAATCGGGATCAGATGATTCAGGGTTGTAACTGGCTGCAACTCCAGCACATTCCTCATCACTTTCTACAGAAGCAAGTCTATCATGTGGTGGTACTGGAATGGGCAATAAATCATCATGGGGGACAGAACTAATTGCAGAATCGAGGCTCAGATATAAAATTTTGTGGTTAGTTTTACCTGAAAATCCACTTTTATTGACGCAGCAAAAATAGCAGATGATTAGATGGTCTCTTGGTTCTCTCCACACCATCGGGATTGCAAATGGCATTGCTGCTTTACGCCGATTTAGCCAGTCAGTCCGCTGGAACAACTGGTACAGATAACGAAATATAATTTGTAAATCTTTTTAGGTTCTGTGGTAATTTGGCGACGTTGTGCTTTCGTCGTAAATGAACCACACACGTAACAGAAAATGTCTGGATCATTAAGTCAGTTTCTAGGCATGATGACAAATGAAATCAATCGCTGTTAGTGCGGTCCCTAACCTTAAAAAAAAAAAGAAAACTGACGTTAAATGTTGTAATATGTTAAGGCTAGTTTTAAGGAATATCACACAATATAAAATTAGCTGCATCACAAAACCTAGACTAGGGAAAAACTGAACACAGGTTCGGAATCTGCATCAAAAATACTACAAATCCTACATTAAATCTTATCTAATGAATTTAATGAACTAAATCTTATCTAATGAATGTTGACCCGTGTAATAGTGTGTGACTGTAGGGGGACATTAGAGTGTCAGCTCCTCTGTACAGAGACTGATAGGTCTAGCTCAGTGTTTCATTGTACAGCACTATGGTATATGTCAGAGCTAAATAAATATTTATATATAAAATTGTATGTATGTATGTATGTATGTATGAGTGTATGTTCCACCATCACTCCAAAATGCACAAATGGAGACTCACAAATGGAGACATTTCAACCAAACTTGCTATACATATCACTGAGACTCATGAGTGCACCGCTGATCTTTATGCAGCGCTGTGGTATTTGTCAGAACTATATTTGGTGATCACTAGGAAACACATGGAGACATTTCAACCAAACTTGCTATGTTCCACCATCACTCAGAAACGCATAGAGGCATTTAAATGAAACTTCCTGAACATATGACACCGCTGATCTTTGTACAGCACTGTGGTATATGTCAGAGAGTGTGTGACTATGAGGGGGACATTAAAGTGTCAGCTCCTCTGTGCAGAGACTGATGGGTCTATTTCAGTGTTTCATTGCACAACACTATGGTATATGTCAGAAATATATATATATATATATATATATATATATATATATATAATTGGGGATATGTGTGTATGTCATGACTAGGAAACGCATGGAGACATTTAAACCAAAGTTACTAGACATATGACTCGTGTGAGTGCACCGCTGATATGTGTATGTATTGCTCAGTGACAGTGTGCCTTTTGCTTATATTTTTATATACTTTTTTTTTGGACTCTTTTACAAATTTCTGGCCTATATTAATGCCTTCTAGAAAACGTAAGGCAACTGGCTGATGGCAATCAAAGGCAAAAAAAAATTAAACAACATCATAGAAAATCACTATAGCTTTATTTTATTCCTTTTCCTGTATAATATAAAATTGCAAAAAATAAATAAATAACTGGACAACACTGGGTTATCAGCTAGTATTTTACATAAAAAGCATTACATAAAATATTTATAAAAAAGGCTGCATATCATCAGGGTTGTTAAAGTTATTCTTACAATAAATAATATTTATTTCCTTACTTGTGCTAAATGTAAGAGGAACTCTTGTGTTTCTATTTTATATGCACCATAAGTAAATTTCTGGATAGCCCTAAATCAAGCCTGACATTTTTGTTCAGACAAAATGTAATAAAACTTGCAAAAAAACTAACCAGCATTTTATTTGCTGTTTTTTGTAGCATTATAGCTCAGTGAAACAATGTGTATTGATCATATCACATTTAGGGCTGTTTTCAAGGATTACAGAAAGTCTAAACTAGAGCACAGAAGCTTTGATCCCAGCAGGGCACAAAATGGCAACCAATGTCTGGCTTATCAGCTACTGGCTGCTGTGCTGCATTTCAAATACTCACTCTGCAATTCAAATGCCCCTACATCTGTTTCACAACTTCTGGTTAAAACACCAGCAAACATTCATTTAGTGACTCAATAACTACTGTATAAGCAGGTGTGCAGAGTTTTTTTTGCTATTAATTGAAAACTAAAATCAATGAATGGCAACCATTTCAGAGGAGGTGTGATGGACAGTCCATTGCAGTGGTGGCATTTTTATATTTACTTTACATTGACGTACAGATCTGTGTCGTAATGCTAAATAGCAGAAATTACCATTTTTTGCTTACAGATCTTGTTAGGAGAATCTGGGTTCCTTTCCTTTGCATTACTGCATTTGTCTTTACACAATGTAGACTATAATACATAAAAATGGTGAAGTGTTCATAATAGGTTTGGTACACAGCGCTATAACATCTCAGTAAACCAGAGATTCATCTAGGTTGCTAGGCTACAAATCAATATTGTAACAGGTATATAATATTTTCACACCCCTACACACAGAGATCAGCCAAAACAATAAACCACCTGCCCAATATTGTGTGGGTAGGACCTGTAGAGCCATGGACCCCACAAGACGTCTGAAGGTACCCTGAGGTATCTGGTGCCTACAGATCCTGAGGTATCTTCCCACAACAGATCCTGTATGTCCTGCTGCCTTCTCATAGTGTATCCTGCGGCCATCCCATCACTTTCCCAGGTAAATAAGACATATACACTTAGTCATGATCCAAAAGTAAACTTCATTGATCAGACCAGGCCACCTACTTTTATTACTCCATGATCCAGTTCTGATGCTAAACTGTGTGTGCATTGATCTGTGGTTACCAGTCCCATATTCAACAAGCTGTGATGTACCTGACATTCTGACATCTTTCTCTTATGGCTATTATTATTTTTTTTAGCAATTTGTGCTAAAATAGCTCTTTTGAGCCAACATTTAGTGAACTGCAAAAGAATTAGAATACAAGAGTTTGTTGAAAAAACGCAACAACTCTGACTATCCAAAACTTATACTGCATACAGATAAGGCTCAAACCCCAATACCCCAAATAGCCTTTTAGCCTACCAAAAACCTGAACTTTAATCCGCTCAGTGTGTTGTATTGGAATAATTCTAAAACACTAAATTATTAATCCACAGTGTTTTATTAGTGTCCTCATAACAGCTACTGTCAGACTGGTTACTGCTAATCTATTAAACAAACACAGTGAACCTATGTCCCCTTCTCATATGCTATGGCCATATATTTATAGCTTATCTAAATAAAGGTTATGTTGAAGGGTATCTGACATTGGAATTTAGCATTACTCATTTGACATAATAACTTTTTTTATCCCTAGAGATCCTAACACTGTCAGTCTCTCATTATCCAACTTATAATTTTAGCTTGCATTTTTAAGCTGTTGTGCAGAACACTAATCAAGTAAATTGCTTCCATTCATGTAGTCTGTACATCTAAAATGTTATGGAACACAACCTATCTGTGGGCCAGTTTCTCACTAGGGAACAAGCAATTAACGTAGTTGCCATTGCCATTTGTGACACAGAAAAAGCAGACTCATTGAGCAAATTGGTGGCACCAGCAGCTTTGACCTTGAAGCTTTCAACAGTATTCACTCTGTCACCCATAACAAAGTGTTGAAGCAGGCAGTGATTTAAAATGAATGAACCATAAAATGCCCACTTGATTTTTTTAAATAATATTTGCAATTTTCTACACCTATAATTAAATTTCAAGGTCAAGCATATTGCTGTTCAAACATTATTGTAAACCAGCTCAGAGCATATATGTATTACCTAAAGTGCAGTTTTTAACTGATATGACAAAAGAAGCCCAAATGCAATTTTTTTCAAAGCTAAACATTGTACAGAATTATTTACATTTACATATTTGCAAGAAATAATAAGTAAAAAGTATTTTCTCTGGGAGCCAATTCACACTGGCAGTGAGAATGCAGTGCTTTTACTGCTGTCGCTTGGGGAGATGATACATGTAGCAACTCCCTGTGCCAGCATTATAGGGAATAAATAGGGGCTGCAGTAAGGAGTACTAGTACCGCTTACTGCTGCCAGCTGTCACATGTGCAGATGCTTGTCCTCCTTGAATCAGCGTTGCTATGCAAGTACTCAAGCAGCTGGGAAGGTGCAGCTGTGGAGAGCCACACATGTGCCAATGGCTGGCTCCTACTTCTGAAAGAATTTTGTTTTTTAGTTTAGGTTCATTTTGGGTGTACTATTGAAAAAGAAAAACTATTAACAATGTGTACTAGCAAGTCTGTAGATGAATAGTAAAACCTGCTCTGGTTCCTATGAATTATACAACTGCTAGCTCTTAGTTAGAAAGTTAAAGAACAAAAATATGCTTTACAATTAATATAGTACATTAAATTTGACAAATTTACAAATGCAGAGGAAAATGAGAAGTGAGGTAGACACATTTCAAATCCCTACAGCCCAAACAAGTAATTAGTTTTCTCTTTTAATCTTAAAATGGTAAAAGTGTTTCAATGATGGCTTAATCTGTTTTAATGTAAAGGTTAATAACTTCTATTTTTGGAAGATAGTATTATATCAACTTTATTTTGTTATATTAATCAGGTTGCCAAGGTATAATCTGTAATAGGTTGCTGGTTTATTGGCTGTCTGGTGATAAGCCACTGAAAATTTGGGTGAGGGGTGGGATATCCAGGATGCATAAATCTGGTAATCTATTCATTTCGTAATATTGCCTAAAGATGTAATTACATTTTCTTTTCACTTGTTATATTAATAGCCCAATTTTTGTAAAAAATCAGTTGTGTGATTAGTTACCCCCTGCCATACACAATAGAGGGATCCTTGACCTCCACAGCAGCAATTCTGCTGTGTTTGTTTTCATCCCCGCTATGTAAGTTTGTTCTCTCTGTTAGCATGCGTTATTCACCAACAGAGGGGGACAATGTGCAAGATTAAACAAAACATAAGTTTTGGAAGTTACCCCCCCCCCCCCCCCCTTTCATTTCATGCATATAAAAATAAAAGTAAGTAGTTTACTGTTAGATTACTTTGCAGTGCATATACGGGTTGTATAAAGACTGCTGTATACAGCCATAGTGTATAGTACTGTCAATACATATTTTTGGTAGAGATGCGTTTTAAAAAATGTTCTAAAGTTGTTTGGATGAACTAAAACAAAACAAGATTTTTAAGTGTTTGCTTACAGAGTTTAATAATTGCTTAAAGCACCCTCCCCAAAACATATACTTGCACACATATTTTCTGCCAGCAATTAGGTGGATAAAATGGTAGTAGTTTCATTTTTTACAGCACAAAATATTTGTGCTACATATTAGCACAGTTTTAACAAAAAATGCACTAAAATTACATTTAGTGTACCAGAGCTGTAAGTTTGTTTAACCCTTTGAATGCCATGATGGTTAAGTCAGTGGAATGTTACAACTAGTTTGGTAAGGAAGGGGGTTTAGTATGCTGGTAATGACGCCAGGGCAAAAAAAATGTAGTACATCTCTGAAATATAACTAATTTTCATATATTTCATCCCTTGAAACACTGGAGACACAAATTAGTTTTGTTTTGATCTTCCAGAAATGCTGTTCACTTCTACACCCTGTTGTAGTTGTTGTAGAATAATACATAACATTTTTGCGGACTGTCTACTGTCAGCTTTGCTCAGTTTTCTTTTGCTAATCTGCAGCAAACTCACCTCACTCATCCCATATCTACAATTATTCTGTAGTTCCAAGATAAGAACTGGGTGGACTAATCACTCATTAATACCAGAGGAAATATGCACAAGACTGTGGATAGCTGCATTATTTATTTACAGTTATACACATATAGCAAAAAATGTGTTTTGTTGTGGTTAACATACACTTTAAAGAAACTACCATGACAGTTTATATGCCATACTGCCTCCTGACTTGCATCTAGGGGTACTTCTGAATATAGTGGCAGATATGGCTCCCCACGAGTGCTCAGTCACCAGATCCAAACTTTGTTGTGTGGAGGTGGGACAATCATTGCCATTTTACATTTTGTAAAATTCAACCAATTTAGGAGCATTCTTTTATAATCCTAAAATTTATAATGTACAAATAACTACAGATGTATTGTTAGCTAATCATGCATTATAAAAGTCCCAACAATGCCAAAAATGACTATCCATAATACTTCTTGAGTGCAATGAACAATACAGCAGTCTACTAAGCTTCACGAACAATCATTTTTTGCTGTATGGCATTGTGACATACAGCAAGTACACACAAGTATATGTAAAAGATGGCACTAGTAGTTGTAGTCCCACAAAAACCACTGCAGATTTGAATCTCAACCACAGCATTTTCTGCATGTTCTCTACATTCTTCCCATGTTTGGGTGGGTTTTGTTGGCACCTCCCACATCCCCAAAACATTACTGGTAGGTAATTGCTCCTCATAATATGGGACATAATGATGGGTGCTGTAAAGTGCTGCATAATATGTAGCCACCATATACTTAAAACTGTAATTACGACCAATAGCTAACTTATATAAAGACATTGTACATTGATGGGTTCCAATGTACAGTCCAAGTCAAGGGTGTTTTCCTGGAAATTTAAAAATCTAGGACTATATTTGAAAATAAGAGACAGTTGGCCAATCTGTATCATAAACACAAAAAAGTGGATTGAACATTTACATTTTTTTCGTTTCAGATATATTTAAAATTGTACAGATAAATATGTATTTAGACATGTACTGGTTTATCCTGATAGTATTACTTCTTTATATTCTGTAGTCCTAATAATCCAATAATAAAGTTCTAAGTTTCCAATAAAACTACACATTTTGGTATGCCAATATTTGTTTCTGCTGTTCATGGACGTGGCAGCGTTAATTTAGCAAATGGCAAGGCAAGTCAAACTGGTGTGTTGAACAATAAGGTAACAATCAACGTGTCCTCTTTTTTATAGTTACCAATTATTTTTGGATCATTAGATACCTAAATTGGTTGCTATCGAATAGGAGAAAAACAAAACACAGAGTAAAAAACATTTGTTATAAGTCAGTTGTTTCACAGTGTGGTTGGAATAAAAAAGCTTTTCTACTAAAAACACTAATATGTTGCTCTGGCTTGTAAATTGAATATGGGGAATTTCTGGAAGGCAAGTAGAAAATAATAAAATGTGGTTTTGCCATATAAAAATGTATAACACATGTATTACTATCAATCTAGCATTAATGGTCCACACACATTATACAACAAAGTTTGGCATTTTTATCAGAGTCCTTCTTTCACTCAGTAATATTTGTTTCATATATGTAGTAAAGTTCTGCTTGCATCACAGACTAATTTTGCAGACTTCTCTGCTGATGACCTCTTCGACTGCAGATTTTTTGAAAATGTAGTTGCATCAACATATCTACTTTCAACACCAAGTTAATGACCTGCAAAAAGCAGGCAGTCAGTGAAGTCCAGACTCAAACTACATCAGGGGTAGGCAAACTTTTATGTTTTATGGCCACTAGCTCATTTCAGGGGTGGGCGGGAGTACACTAGGACAGACTCTGAGTCTCGCCCCAATGGTCGGCCCACCATCAGGGAACGCCCCCTGAAGTGAAATCCCTCTCCTCCGTATGCATTGCGGATGAGAGGGATTTCCCCTCAGAGAGCCTTCCCTATTAACCGCTCCGACGGAATATCAATGCCGGCCGCGGTAAATAGGGGAGCGAGTTTCCGGCCAGCATTAGGCCGGATCGGCCACGGGGTGTTAGGCTGAAACAAACTACCGGCTAGGCCGTATCTGGCCTAAAGGCTGGAATTTACCGACCCCTGAACTACATACTTAAACTACTACTACTACTGCTTTCCCCAAACTTTATCCTCGGGTGAGACACTAAATGGGATGGCAACCCATTCAAAATGAATAGAAGCGGCAGTAAGCAGTTCAGTACCGTGCGCTGCATATTGTGCAAACACTGTTTTTTTTTTTTGTTTTTTTTAAAGAACCAGCACAGCGGTGTAGTAGGCTGAATGAAGCATCATGGAACAACCTGGTCTTGCCGCTGGTGTGAACAATTATTAGCCTTTATTTACCACTATATAGCCTCATTGTAAACGTGTACTGAGAAAAATCATGAGGCTGTCATTGCAGCAGAACCAGGCCCATCCTTGCAGACCATACCAGTACATCTGTCATTATAAAACTTAAGAAAGTTGAATCTAAATCTAGAAAAAGTTGCCTAAAAGCCTAAACTTACCTTAATATTTCTTGATATGTTTCATGGGACTCTTGAAAATGTCAAAATTAGGAAACCCCTCCTCTGCTTTTTGCACACTTTTTTGGACCATGGTTAGGGCCAATAAATCCACTGGCAAAAAAAAATTTGTGAGAGCAGTGGATTACTTTAAAGCCAACATGAACTGTTAAAGTTTGCATATTAGGGTGCCCCAGGTTTTTTTTGGAACTCAAGGTAAGTTTGAAGACATCCAAAGTTACATGCATGTGCACTTTTAGCTTCCTGCAATGTCTATGCTTAATAAAAAAAAGACAGCAGGACAGTAACTAATGTTGATAATGTTTTCCTCCTGCTCATTTCTTCTGTAAAGAAAATCATCTATGCTACCGACTGTACAGTATACCTTACAAATGTTGCTAACCAGTTTGTTTACTATGTACATTTCAATTCTTAGTTGACTTTCCAAATCCACATTTTTACTATGGTTTGGGTAAATGGAGCTTGAATCTAAAAAAAGCAAATTTTGTTAACACAACAATAACACAAAGGCTCCAAACCTTTCATACCCTACTTAGAAATGGTGTTTTTAATTGTTTTTTGTGTCCATTTAAGGAAAGTGAAAAGTGGATTTTTTTTCACACCTTTTTTAGTTAAACTGCTAGTATGGAGACATTTCCCAGACAGAACATGGGCAGCAAAAAAAAAAAAAACACAAAGATCCAACTATATCCTTCTATATCTTAATTGAGCTGCAGCTAAGATTTTCTACAAAGCTGCATTAGCAAATTTGCTCACATCAGACCAATTATTGGTTGAAAATTATGTAAAAGCAAACTGGTCCTTGATTGATCGGTTTATACATAGGGCCTGATTTATTAAAAGTTCTCCAAGGCTGGACAGGATACACTTTCATCAGTGAAGCTGGTAATCCAATAAACCTGGAATGGATCTGGTCCAAGATTCAAAACATTTGCTAGCAAATGACTTTGAAGAAATCCATTCCAGGTTTGCTGAATCACCAAACTTCACTGATGAAGCTTTAATAAATCAGGCCCATTAATCGAAATTTACCAACCAATAAAGAAAGGAGCCATGTCATTGTACTCTCAGTGGGTGACCTTAATGAACAATTTGGTTTCTGTTCACATACCACCTGAATAAAGTAATTTCCTGTGTCTGCATAAGGTTGCTGTAAAAATATTGGAAGACCTTCATTTTGTTAGTGTCTCTTTATTGCACTCATAGTATTTATTACCACATTTCCATTGAATAATTTGCAACCAGATGTACTTGTTACATATAAAAATTCACTGGCTTTGTGAAAGACGGTCAATGACGCAGTAGAACATAAATGCGTAAATTTACTGTCAATAACTTAGTAAAGCATTGACCTGCTGGAAGGTTGTCTGTATACTTAGATTTGTGATGCATTATTCTACAGACTCACACCTAATCACATCTGACATCTAGTCCTCGAAAAATATTTCTCATAGCAGTGTGTGGAGTAAGTCCCCTCACCCATTGTTTTATATGACTATTATCCATTTTCACATTAAAGGTTAAGTGGACCCTGGTATCCATTTCATACAAGCCTAAGATTATTGCCATCACCAAATTTTGCTAAGCTAAACAGCATTATTATACTGGATATTCTGCTTATTTCGTAGAAAAATCATTCATACTCAAACATCAGTTTACAAATATACTGTGACACAAAAACTCTATGAATATTTATACCTATAGACTCTTATCTTCTAATTCAAGTGTGAACAAAACAAAATGTATCCCTGTAAATTGGTGTTTTGCCAAGGGCCAATGCTGGGTTTGGAAAGAGCTAAAACACACATAAATGCCTTCAAAACACTTGGGGGTTTTGGGGCATTTCGGAGGGGTTTTCCTCTAATCTGCTTTTTCTTTGCCACATCTTTAAAACATTTTTATAAATGCTTAAAAATGGAAGTAACAGCTGAATGGGCATTTATAAGCATTTCAAATTATTGTCAGGGTAGACTTTGCATTAATCCAACTTGAATGAACTTGAATGAACTTCTTCCAGCAACATAAATCTATAATAAATCATGACATGTCAACAATTTTTTTTTTACCAATCAATAAATGAATCTGCCCATAATAACATATGGAACCCTGAGTGACATAATTCACACACTGATCAGCCCTTTCAGAGTCACCTGGACATATTGTTGGCTTATGGAACTGGTAGAAACTGAAAGTGAAAATGTGGCAGTTTCTTTTCTTATCAGAAAAACACCACATTGTATTTAAATTAGATATCAGTGACTGCTGGCCTGGCATGATCCAAAGATGATTATGTACTTTCAGCATAAATGACCATGTCAAGTTAGCAAACTAAAAATGATTAATTGTTGGCTAGTAGAAAATATTCAGTACACCAATAGTTTTGAATGAACCATATAAAATGAAATGAAATAAGATTCTATGGATGCATTTTATAATTCTGTGCTTCTGCACACTGTATGCAAAGGTCATTCCTCAGTTTGTAAATGGATGTTCTGCACAGCTTGTGGTTGAATACCTGCTGCTGGATACAAGTGATAGTCAGTGGTATCCATCTGCTCTTGAGTTTACTCTTCTCTTTCTCTCATTAATTCTTTGTCACATTATTGCAGTGGTGTCTGCATGTCCTAACAAATAAGTGATCTTTTCTGAAAAGGAATAGCTGTCACTGGAAAACCTAAATTATATGAAATTGAGTAAGTTTTGTCAACATGTAACCAGCTGATTGAACTTATTTAGAAGAAAATAGATTAATTGTGCCAAATTTTAGAATAGATACATATCAGTTGGTTAAACACAAAAAATAACAACCACGATTGATAAACATGATCCACTAATATGCAATATGTGAACTCTCACTTTATGAGTTTTTAGTTTAGTTTAGTTTAAGAAACAACATGTATAGTCTTCCACCAAATATATCAGCATAGCATAATAGTCACATGAATCAGGCAGGGATCCATGAATGGGTGGTGCCTTCAAAATACAGGGGCACATATCAGTTTCAAAATGCTGATATGTGCCCCTGTGACCTTTAGAAGGGCTTTCCCAGAAGCACAAAATGATCCCAGTGTTGCTCAGTATCAGGATGTTGTTTTAAAAGAAGAGCTTGGTTGTACCACCATGGCGTGAGTGGTCTAACTGACCTTTTTACCAATTTACCAAGGGCGGAGGGATTACTCCTTACAAGTTACGATGTACAAAGCAAATTGCAAAAAGGTGATCTGATCTGCATCCTTACATTGGTAATTTGTAAATAGGTAAGTTGAATCTTCTCCATAATGTAAAACACACACTGAATATTGAAACATTTCAGTCTGTGTCTATTTTGGTGCTTATGCTAAACCCTACTTTCTCATATTCTTATCTAAAATACTTCTGAACCTGCAGGTGTCATATCTGTGGTTTCCTGGCTACAAAACCCTGATGGTTTCCTGTATCATAAGTTCCATTTGTATCTTCAATGCTTCAGGTACATACCAGACACTACTGGTCCCTGGTCAAAGAAAGTCAACACCAGCAGAAAAGTGTTTGGGTGCTCATATACTTTTTTGCCTCCTAATCTATACCTGTTCTTTTTCTGCACTGTGGTTAGACTTACTGAGCCTTCATTTTCCACTATACTCATGTCATTGGGTTCCTCTGCCCTAGCATTTGTCAAAACATGTTGTCACATCCATTTTCCATGCAGTCAGTGACAAACATTACCAATGTATTCATTGACAGGAGATTTAAGAATAACAGTAAAGGAGAAGAATTTAATAGTAGCAGTGATCCATTTTAAGCAGCTTATTCATTCTATAAGCTGTAGCAACTCTTCCAAGGAACAAATGTTTGTGATTGGTGACCACATACAACACAGTGTTGCAAGGAAAAACGTTTGCCATTAAAAGAGTGTCTGAAATTTACCAGTGATATATATGCTAGGTGATTGCTCCACCATAGTGAAATATAACACAGAAGATGCCATCTGAATATCTGTGACCTTGCAGGCATGAAGTTGGAAAGGCGTTTACATTTATAGTCTAGAGAGAGAGGGAGTGAAAGAAAAAAACACACACACACAGCACAGAGGCCGGAGACATACATGGAGAAGCCACACAATGCAATAACCTCCTTAAATGGATTTTGCTGGATATGATTCTGACTCTTCTTTTACCCTACGCCCTTCCTCAGGATGGAGCAGTGAAGACAGTGATGGAGAGTAAGCAAATGTTGCTAAGTTATCAGAGAAAATATATTTTTTTACTCACTTGAAACTAAACACTGCTATTTGCAATATGATGTTAAAAGGATAAACGGTTATGCTATGTGAAAAAGTAATAGTATACGGCACCTATTAGCAGTACCCACTGGTAATAAATTACCTCGCATGTGGTAATCACAAAACATTTTGAACCAATTTTTACAACTTGGCTTTTACTTAAGATTAACTTAACAAAAATGTTCCTATGAGTTTGGCAGAGTTATTTTTAGCTATAAAAAACTTTTCAGCAATGAGGTCTTCATGCATCTACCTTCATAAAAAAAAAACAAAAAAAAAACAATGTGCTACTTTCCCCTCCTTTTAGATTGTAAGCTCTTCTGGGCAGGGTCCTCTTCTCCTGTTTGATGTTTGTATCTGTCTGTCATTTGCAAACCCTATTTAATGTACAGTGTTGCATATTATGTTGGCGCTATATGAATATGGTTTAATATTAATTATAAATAATAATAATAAAAAATAATAGTAATTCTTTTAATAAAACTCCAATTTCAAGTATGGCAATCAGTTACTCAGTTAGACAATCAAAGCGCTAATCCCCACCATACAAAATCTAATTGGCACTTTTCTGATTCTAGATTGAAAAAAAGACAATCAAATTAATAAAAGCGCTGAATAAAAAGGCAAAGATTTGTTATCGGATCACTACATCTCTGTAAATGTGCTTGGGCGTGTACAAATGTAGTTGCAATTTATTATTCCTGTAAAATTTGGATAGGAAAGCTAAATTTAAGAGGTTGATCTCTATTACTTTTTTGTCTGCCGATAAAACTCTGTTAAACAGAAAAACATCAAATGGTGCTTGTCATAGAATTATGGTGTGTGTGTATAAAATATATAAATAAAACACATGAAACATTAAAAAAAATATGCTCATGGCTACACTCACCAAATTAAAAATAATAAGTTCCAAAACCAAGCAGAAATGTTTAGCAAACTATGATAACTATGTGTGTTCTTGCTTATTGGAATGTAAAACATTGATTGATAACTGGGGATCGGTAAAAGAGCTGTTAAGAACTGGACCTCATTTTATAAGGGTTTCTAGTCTTTCTATGGTTTTACTGCTCTAAAGCTACGTACACACTTCCAATTATTATCGTTGTTAGACGAACGATCCTGCACGATATCTACGAACGATCGTATAGCACCGATCCTGCACATACAGATAACGACACGATCGTTCGTAGATATTGTACACACAGCAGCTTAAGGGTCTGCCACCCTATTGTTTAACCAACTTGTCTGGTAACTTGACACTTGGCTGGTATATATTTTACCAGCCTCCCAAAAGGCTCTTACTTATAAAGTTTCCTATTAGTCATTCTACTGTTAGCCAGTACCCGTTGGAGAGCATTAGACACAATTAGCCCCTGGTTGTCCTCACACACACAGCCTCCAACACTGCTGGATTTAAACTGGAGCTTTTGGAACCCTAGAATGTCTGGTGGCGAGTCAGACAAATAAATGAGAAGGAAGCTTGAGACTGTGAGTGCACTACTTTGTTTAAATGTATTATGACTGAGAACAATATTGCACCTGTGTTTGTCCACTGTTGATTCTCTAGGCTGCCGATACATTAGTATTACAATAGGCAGTCCAATCAATTGAGGTCAATACAGCATACTAGCACCGGTGCAACATTGTGCTCCACTTACTTGCAAAAATACCAAAATAAAGTAGAAGCGCAGAACAGTAGGTTTCCTATTAGAAAACAATACTTGATCTGCCGTCTTCCTTTCTGAATATATTTGGATTTTTGGGAAGGAGGATGGCTTTAAAGAATTTTAAATCACATTTTAAAAAAATACATTAATACCTAATTTAGGTTTTGGATTTTTATCCATAAAGTACAGCTATCATAACTTTAGACTATGTGTAGCTGGCTATTTACAGTATGTTGGAATGTTTGAACAAACCAAAGGTGATATAAGAAATAAGCACCACCCAACACATTGGGTAGTATTGACCACAATTTGACCCTGCATTTTGTGCAATATATACACACAGAACTCAGTCACCCTATAAATTATGCACTTTTGACCCTTGTACTTTATGCAGTATTAACTATTAACAACTGCATTTTGTGTTCCTGCAGTGTGCGCTCCTGACCCTTGCACAATATACATTTTATTATATGTTCCATACTTATGACACCTGACCCCTATATGGAGTATATGACAGCACTGTAACAGTGAGTTAAAGACTTAAAGCTTCCAGAGGCTTTAAAGAACACCCCCCCCCTTCCCAGAACAACACACAAACTAATACACTAAGTCACAATAAATATGTAATTCAGCAGAAAATACTCAATTAGGAATATATATGTATATAATAATGCCTATAGTTTGTAAAAGAAAACCAGCAGGTGACAGCCCTTGTATTTCATCATACTGCATGACTTTTCAGTGCGATAAAACTTATGCAAGCTTTTCTGGGCTTTTTAAAACTACTGACTGGCTCAATAAAACTCTTCACATTGTTTATAAAAGTGGACAAAAGGAAGATTCATAGCAGCAAGACAACTATTTAATATTCTCAAGACTCTGCATACAATTGTTGCTTACCCAATTGAAATGGAAATTTTTGCATTTCTCTCCGATAATGCCAGGACCTCCATCTGAGTGGAGAACAGATTTGTATTCTCCTACTTAGTACAGCACTGTATCAGCCTTGCTATAACATGACACTTTAATCTGACAGGTGAAAGTCAGGATAGACTAACAAGTAATGGTATACTTGGCTTCTATGCCACTACCATAAGACAGCAGGGAACAGTGCAATGGGAACAAGTATTATGTGTTTGTTTTTATGGTTTACAATCCTTTCTGAGCATTCATCAAACATGTCACAGCTGTTATCTGCCCTGTGTTACTGTTCCCCATCTGTTATATCCAGGAGGTGTTGTGATTTATTAAATGGATATCTTACCATCATTCTTTGTATAGGAAGGATGCCAGTATGTGGTATGTGAATAAAGGATTATATTTGTGTGCACTGATTATACCTTATTGTAGCACATAAACATGTGAAAAATTAGGTTCTGATAGTTTTGACAAGTGTTCCAGATGTAAGTTGTGTACAATGCATGAAAGCACCATGAAAGCTAAAGTGAATGAAAAATGTTTTTACATTATCTTAGATTACCTGAAACTTTCAGACAATTAAACAAAAGCTTTACCTAGGAAACTTTACAACTATATCCACTATACCCAGATCATAGAGAATTCATATAAGGTGATAGTTATACGTTCACAATTCTGTGCCAAATATTTTTTTTTTTTCCGTGAGATCTTTTTATAATCAGATTTCATTTTCTAAGGCAGGTTTGATTGGCGGCTGAAAGAAACCTATTAGGAAGAACATTTTGATACAAAGGGGATCATTCCTAGATGACTAAAATACAAAAAGTTAGTGATTTGTTGCATCACAGCTGTGCCAGGAACTGAACATAGATTATAACCTAATCTGTGCTACCAAATCCCATATTCTGCTAAAGGGGTGATCTACTGAGATTTTTTTTTTTTATAGGACCCAACTATCTCTGTTATTGTTGTTTAGTTATACATTATTGTAGTATTCAATTCAGTATGATTGGGAGCCCCAAAGAGCATATTAGAAGGCAATAAAAAGGAGGTGTGCATCTCTTTGGTACTAATTAGAGGACAATCTTTACTTCCTCAAATTCCATACTGTGATGACTGTGACTTAGACCAAGACACTGACAAATGGATGTGTATTTACGGTACTACAGGCTTAGGGGTGTATGCTATAGCCAAACACTAGGAACTAAAAACTTTGAAATGCCTAACCTTATGTCCCGTAGTCCTCTGTGTCTATAAATAACCATCTTGCTACACCTTGCTAGTAATGTAAGGTCAACAACCAGTACTGAATCTTAAAGCAACCCTTTTCCTTGCAAGTGCTTTTAGAAAGTTTAAATATGAACTTTTCAGGTTATTTACAAGTAATTGGTGTATATTCAGCCACAAAATACTACAATTCTGACAGATCAGTTTGTAAGGTTTAATGCCATGCCTTCTTGGTCTCTAGTCATTGAAAGCCTCATCTATTACCATTCATACTGAATAAATAAAGTAAAATAATCTCTCTCTAATTAAGACCAAATACGCCACTAAGTACAATTAAAACCAAAAGACAGCCCCTGCTGGCAACAGAAACCTCTACAATTGTGGACAAAGTTTTGTTTAAAGGAAATGCCACAGGAAAGGTGAGGTCTCCTCTAATGAATGCAGGAAAAAATACTGATAGTAGAGAAATTGAAGCCTGGTGGTGGTTCTTGATTGGGCCAACAACCACAAGCATGGAATCTGGAATTTGGCACTAATGCATGACTTTTAAATACCCTGATCACCCTGACTACATCCACTTAGGCAGAATGAAAGTTTCAGATTCACAATAAACTTATCTTTGTACAGGATCAAAAATTGAGACTTGCAAAACAAGAAGTTAAGGGACTCTAAGTACCGAAGTGATGTTTACTAGAGTAGAGCATTACAGACCTCAGATGATGAGGACAAGAATCTGACATGTGTCATCCAACGTCGTTTGTGGATCAGTCCTGGCGGATCCACAAATGATAGCAGACGAACGACCGCAATAGAAATGAAAGGAAGAGAGCGTAGTGGGGTGCTCCCTCTCCATAGTACAGAACAACGCTGTATGTGCATCGCTCGTTCAATCATCTCTTGATCCTTTGTCGTTGGAAATGTATGTACACAGCCTTAGCAACAGGACCTCTCAAATACCCTCAATAGGTTTTTTTTGCAAATTTGACAATACTAGATTAGGGTCGCATGTTCACAAAAGTATCCTGACTGGAGCCAGGTGCATACCACCTTGCATAAATTTAAAGTGTATGCTTGTGCCTGGGATGTATTCTGCAGGCAGAGCTGGTATGTAAAGTCAGAATGGGCAAAAACTCCAGCTCTGTTGTGACTCATGCCCTCTGTGTCCAAGTTATCTAGGGCAAATTACATGTCAGCATATGCTTTAGTTCCTTCCAATGAGACAGAGAAAGAAATGGTGAATTGTAATTTAGCATCTATGTAAGAACAATAACACAATCTAAAGAACTGATTGTGGCAACACATATCAGCAAACTGACAGCAGGGGCTGATAGTCGGGGGCTATAAACTTACAAATTCTTGTTTATTGCTGTTCTTTTTGTGATTTTTATCTTGTTATGGGTTATAAATAATATATCTATAGAATTGATGTTTATATGCATCCATCCATTTATCTTCAGATTTGGCACTTTAAAAATGAGCTAATCCATAATAAACAGAACCAAATGAGCTCTCTTTGTTTCTTTCCTATTTGCTCCTAGGCAAGAAGGGCATTATCTGTCACGCAATTTACTCAATTTCCCATAATCTGTAAAAAACATACAGGAGAAATCAAATAACACATTTATGTGTGGGTGAAATCTATTGCCTTGTTTTCAGAGCTGTAAATTCCCTTTTACATTGTAGTTACAAATTACATTCAATGCCATCTTTATTGAGGTTCACCGATCATGGTAAAATAATATATGTAGGCCTGTAAATGGGGCTATTATTATCATGTATACTGATTCAACCATACTACCAGTAAACATTATAATAAATATAAAATGATACTGTGTTACATCACCATTCTTTTATTTTCATTGACCAGACGATCAGTGTTGAAAAAGTGATTTGAGATCAACTACATCTTGCATAAATGAAGCAAAACATTTTTTTACCCAACCCATGTCATTGATTATAGGTTTTATGTGATATGTATTCCCAGAGCTAGCAGTCCACTTAAAATTGCAACAAATCTCCTAGTGTGGCTATACATATGCTACTAAGAAGCAGTGTTTGCAAATATAGGTCTACACAGGCTGCTATTAAAGAAGCAATAGTTAGGCAAGTACCATCAGAATTTACTATTGTTTTAATAACAATGTTGTTTTTATAAAGGTAATAAATCCATTAACAACAAACATATTAACTTCATCGGCTGGCCTTTCACACAGCTCGGCTCTGGCTAGTCACCTTCCAAAAATGCTGTCTCCCTATGGTGCCGATTCTCTTACTCTGATGTTACATGTTACACACTTTCAGCTCTATTTATAAAACAGGGAATCAGACATTCCTTCATGGGAATCATCCAGCTCCATGTGTTTCATATGGCAGTAATATAAAGTGTTTAGAACAGTATATATATATATATATATATATATATATATATATATATATATATATATATATATATTCCAAGGTACTTACTTTTACCAGAAAAAAAATTATTTGACTCAATTGAAAATCTTGAGCACAAAAGAGTGGTCACTACTCAAAAAATTAATCAATAGAAATGCCAATAAAATCAATGATAATTTTAACACATTGCACTGTGTGAGTTTTTTTTTTTTTAGGAAAACAATTCAATTAATAAAACATCAAACTATCAAATATTCTTTTTTTACAGGTTAAAATATTTGGTATTTTTGAGTTGGTTATAATGGGTCACTTGTTCCTAAATGATCTTTTGTTCATGATTGTTGGTCACCAGCAGATGTTGCTATGTCCTCTATGTGAAATGTGTTTCAAATTGTTTTTAACAACTCACATCTGTCAAACCAGTAACAAATGCAGTTCCAGGACAGGCAATTAGGTGTCACATGAGTATAATGGCATTTTGAGGGCCGAAAGTTTTGTTTTCTACTCCAGTACATGCAGTATAAAGAAAAACAAAGACTAAAATGGTTTATTTTCTTTTGCAGGGAAGATGTCCGAACCGCAAATGTGATTGCTGCTGAAGCTGTCACTTGTCTTGTCATTGACAGAGAGTAAGTAATATTTTACTATACTGTGTATACAATTATTCTAGAGTGACAAAGCTGTTAACTAGGTGACAATAAAGGGATAACATCAATTAAGTGGTTTGATAAAAAGGGCAAAAAAAACTGTAAACTTGACTTACCTATATACCTTTGTTCTTTCTTCTTACAGTCTACAATTTGCATTTTGGAACCCCCCTGTACTCTAGCTAACTTTAAGACATCACAATTGAGAAATGGAAAATAAAAGTATAAATAAAACCATTTCCTAAAATCTCATATACACAGAAAATCTTAATGTAACTGCCAAACTTGTTTTCAATGGCTTTAAATATTTCCTATGTATAGGCTAATGTCCCGCTTTTACAGGTCCCATTGTCTCCTTTAGGAAGCAGTAGTAGATGTCCAGTCAATGCTGGAGCACATGCATGTCCTAAACAGGATGAAGGAAAAAATAGCAAACTAACTAGTTGCTGGTAATGTGCAAGTTTTCCTTGACACATTTTGTAATAATCCCACATTAGTGTTTATTTACATTGGTGCCTTTCTGCAGCCAACTTTGTGTTTTCTACTCATATTGCTTTGTTTTTTTTTTGTTTTGTTTTTTTATAAATTTATAGAATGGCTACTGTGTCCCACAGATAGCCTTTTTAATAGTACATTTTTTCAATTTGACTGCAATTTAAAATCCTCAAACTCGTGTACATGGAGACAATAAAATAGAAGGAAATAACAAATAATTGCTCAGTTATTAAAGTATAAAATATCTGTAAAAATACAGACTTGTTTATCTCAATAATTAGACATTGCCTCTTATGTGCTTAAATCTTTATCCTTGCAACAATCAAAGTTTCTCAAGGCTTTATATTGGCAGCTATCATCTGAGCAGGAGACAAAACAGTGCTTACTACAAATTATTCATACTCTAGAACATTATTTTTCACTAAAATGGCAATTTGCATGTAATCATTTCCATTTTTCTCAGACGTTGCTTCAAATGTTTTAGCCTAGTCATTCAACATTATTCCTTTAGTTTGAAGTAAATTATCAGTTTATTTGGCTTTTATTAAAATATGTAAGTGTCTTAGTTCATGAACATTGTTTACAGGTCTAGAGTACATTGTGTCCCTTATCAAACAGATTATATAGGAGATCACATCTTAGGTTGTTTTGATAGATTGCTGTCTGCATAATAAACATAGTTCTATGTTACATGGCTGCACCACAGCCATGTCACTGCTTTAAAAAAATGCACACTTATAAAGTTCATTTATTTACAGCAGAAGGCAAAACAAATTGTTTGCCTTGGAAAGAGCCACATCAGAGCCCAGTCATGTAACCTGTCACAGTTACATACCCTGTTGCCTCCTTTAATGGAGCCCAGTGGGACTTCACTGGCAACACTGCAATCAAACTTTTCAAATAGGATGGGCCACAGTGTGCCCATCCCATACAGTATATGAGTAGATCGCAATATGTGCTATCTATTATAAACAAGCTCCTAAGTAATACTAACCTAACCACAGCTTCAGTTGATAAGAGGACTGGGGATAGAGCAATATCAATATATTGTGTAGCTGGCAGCGCCAGTTGTTTTTCTTTGAGTTTTGTTGTTGCACTAACAAGCCTCTACAAATAGGTAATACTTGCAGAAAACTTTTAAAGTTAACCTTGCTTGTACTGGCTTTAGAGTCCATATGTTACAATTCATCCCTGAAGAAGGAGTTATTTTGGCCTCTAAAACGCATTGGCTGTATTTGTTGCTGTTCAACTTTAAACTGTGAACACTCTCACAAGGTGATTTGGAGCCCCATTCTATATTTGTTTGCTGGAGGCTAGCCTGGAACCATACATTCAGGTGCCCATCTTCTGAGCTGACCCACCAGAGCAATTGCACTTGAAGATCATACATGCTTCTTTTGAGACTCAAGTGTGATGTTCCAGCAATGTTCTCATTGCTTTAGTTATTTACCTTTAACAGGTCATATGACTAATCTTACTTCCAGCTTTTTTCCCCAAAACATTTATTCTTTTTTTAGTGATGTGCAAACTGGTGGAGTGCATAGCACATTTGTAAAGCACATTGCTGTCCTTTAAAAGTGTGTAGTGCTTTTTTTCTTTTAAAGTAGCAGCATGGCCACAGTGCTGCTATACCAATATTTTTTAAAGCGTCCATATGTGTCGAACCGAAAACGTCATTATTAAATATTTTGTATGACCTGATGCAAAATATAAAAAAAGTTCCTAATTCATCTCTGTATACAAAAAAAGATTGAAAGAGAATTAAAGTAGGACATTGAAAGGAGAGAAGAAAATAAAACCTATATTCTCAAGACTCTTGCTGTGCCAGAAAGGATATAGGTGGGAATAAAAACATCCAGCTAGATAGTAATCCCTAACCAAGGAAATTGCATCATTTATATTCATTTGGGAAAACAACAATTTTTTGGGGGGAAAAACAGGAATATTTACAAAAAGGATCTGAATGTAGGCAACCTGACCACCTTTACAGGAATTTACAGAATGCTCCTTGAAGCAACTAGGTGTTCTGTTCTAAAATTGCATTTAAAGTGTATATAAATCCTAATAATGAACATTTCATATTTGCTACCATTTGAATCAATTTATGTTCATTTAAAAGGCAAAAAAAATACCTGTTGATCATGTCTGCAATTCAAAGCTCTCCTGTATTATCTTAGAGCCAGATAATTATCCCAATGTTTTAGAAAAGAGGGGAGCGGAAGGGTGTAAAAGGCAACTGGAGGAGCTAACACTCTACAAAAATTCTAGGTAATATCAGCCTGAAACATGACTTCTAAGTGCATTTCTGAGAGATCAACAGGTATTTATTCTGTACCTGCAGAAAGGGATAATACAAAGAAAATTGTATATGTATTGCAAAGACGGCATTTTGTTAAAACATTTTTAAGAATACATACAAAATAGTTTAACAACCTTTACTTCAGCATAACATGTGTTTAATGTTCCATGAAATACATATTCCTTAGTTGACCCACTCTGTCAGAGAACAGTACCACAAGATTTCCAAAACTGTGATGTGCTTACAAACTGTTAATATTGCTATAGACATGTCTTAGATTTAAAGAAATAATAATAGCTGATCAATAGAGGTTTTAAATACAGTAACCACCTAACAGGGTATTTCTTATCGATTCTAGAAGAGTTCCTTTCATGTTTTGTTTTCAGTAAAAGAAGTGAAAAAGAACCATTGGACAATCAAATCCGAACAGGTTTTTAAACATGTCATACTCTTTCCAAAATTTTGTATTATAAAATAACTGGCAGATCACATATAGTGATATAAACCAATATAGCAACCAGTGGGAGATTCTGTACATTGACAGTTGGAAACAAATTATATATAGTGACAAAATTTGGCGTGAAGGATTAAATATTGCACCATTATTTGATGTTGTAGCTAGTGACAGAGTATACACAGCGTGATGAATAGGTTGGGCATTACATATAGTGAAATTAGTCACTGAGAAGTTTTATACAGTGAGAACTATCATTTTTTATAGTTGTGGGGGGGGGGGTGGTTTGTCAGCCTGTCAGTCAGTTTATATACAGTGTCAGTGATAATAGAATATTAGTATTGAATATTAGTATTTAGTGATATTGATACTATAATAATAGATATGACAGATCATACTGTATATAGTGACTTCGGTGGGTGTAGTATTTGGTGAGAAATTATAAAAATACAACTATGGTTAGGCACAGCCCACATAGTTAGGCTCAATAAAGGGTTAATATTCCAGTCTTTAGTACAGATGTAGGTTCTTTACATGCACACGCACAGAAATATAGGCTATCTGCTAATTTGCATAGGAATTGTGTTTTTTTCTGAAGGCTTTTTCTCTTTAAATGGGTATTTCCACAAATTGCTTTGGATTTTTTCTTTGTCTTGTAACAGTAAGAAATCTCCATTGGTATGGGACTTTAAAATAATCTGTTGGACCCTTGTCTTTGCTGTTTACATTATTGCTTACCCAACAAGCAGCAGATCATACTTGTAGTTAAGAGATCACCAATGGTCATACCTAATAAAACCTACAGCTAAAAACCAACATTCCAGCTTTGGGATCAAATGATTGTAAACATGATAAGAAAAGAAAAGTGAAACTATTGTGTATTATGGTGAAGCATTAAGGCAGCTAAACATAAATCTAATCTTTTGAACATTGAAAATTAATTTTCAAGCTGCTAATCAAGCTATGTAATCTTCTGTAGCAGCAGCATGCACATTTCATATAAGAGCAGTAATGCCGCAATACATTTTGTGCATGAGCAATTATTACTAAGATTAGGAGTTCTGCTTTGTATACAAAAACCATATCGCCTACATTTTCCTTGCTCATAACGTTCTGCTTCCCCAAGCCACTTTTCATTTCAGGACAGTGTACCTATCTATGAAAAAACACACCAGTCATGATGGCACCAAATACCTATTGTCATGAAGGTATTAAACTAGTTCCATTTATTAGTTTGGATTTACACTGCAGGTGCCATTAAGACCATTTGATCAATTCAACACTGCGCTATAGTTCAGTGTTTAGGCACTCGAAGGTTGCCAGGAGAACTGTCATTTGAAGCAATAGGAAACACACTTTTTAAACCAAAATGCATGCCATTTGTCCTTTATGAAAGACATCACAATATTTGGACTTTTGCATCACGGAAACGCACCACACCATGACATTTAGTCAGAAGGAATTTCCAAATGCAATGCACGCTTAACTGAATACTGCTGGGTAGCCACTCTCTGCAGTGACTCATCACGTTTGCTGTCTTGTCTGCCCTGGCAGAAAGTAACATTCATCAGACCTATGCTTTTGTTTTCTAAAGTAATACACTGTAGTATAAATATAAATGTACTGTCATTAGTATATGATTGCAAGGACAGAATCAATTATTTATAGAACATCTCAGGACTGAATCACTCATTGCTGCCAGGTAAAATATTTGTTGACTGGATATCATCTATTGAGGTTAACAGGCTGGAGAAATGTCTAAACTAATTAATGTAGCATTACAGTTTAGCAATCTTTTTACTTCCAAGTTGGCATTAAATATAAGGGACCTTCAGGGGCAATTTACTTCTCTGTGGGCAGCACAGTGGCTCAGGGGTTAGCACTCCAGCCTTTGCCATGCTAGGTTCCCGGTTCGTATCCCAGCCAGGACACTATGGAGTTTGCAGGATCTCCCCGTGTCTGAGTGGGTTTCCTCCCACATCCCAAAAACATGCAGTTAGGATTATTGGCTTCCTGCTAAAATTGACCTTGGACTACATTGATGACATATGACTATAGTAGGGACATTAGATTGTGAGCTCCTTTGAGGGACAGTTAGTAACACGACTATGGACTTTGTACAGCTCTGCGTAATATGATGGCGCTATATAAATACTGTGTAATAATAATAATATCAACCTGTGCTGCATTAAGGCAACCTATAGATGAATAAAATGAAAGGGCTGTCAGCATACCCAACATGCTCAAACTGATACAAGACCCTTTTTTAGGAAAGCAGTGCATAAAATACACTACCATTACATTGTGGTATGCTACAACCCGCTGCATTACCCCTGCCACAAACATTACATACATTACCACATGTTGAAGCAACAATCAGCCTAATTGGATGACCCTGTAGTGAAGTGTGCAAAAAATACATTTTGGACTGGATCTACCACTTGTTTTTTATGTCTTTATGTACTAGTATTGTAGTATCTTGATTATTTTATGTATGTAAAGCTTTATAAAGTACCTATTGCTAACTAAAAAATGTATTTCTTCCAGTTCTTTCAAACACTTGATTGGAGGATTAGATGATGTTTCCAACAAGGCATATGAAGATGCGGAGGCCAAAGCAAAGTAAGTGATATCATACAATGACATACGGGATTCTTGAATGTTACCATTATATAGTGTCTACTGCTAAAACAAGTTTGATAAAAAGCTTATATGATTTTACACAAGTACACTGAAAAGGGCCCTCTTACAAGTGCCCATTTCCTTGCAATATTATTTCATTTATTAATTATATTATTATATTCATAATATGTTCATCATATGGATGATGAATACAAAGAATACAGCCTGGTTGAACTGCTGGTTTGCAGTTATAAGCAGACAGGGCAACAATGCAATGGAATTCTTTTATGATTGTGATCTAACTTATGCAAGAATTTAAAAAATATTCAATGTTAAATTATGGTACTTGTGTATGCTTTTTTGCAAAATCTTTATGTTTATCCAGTTAATAAGCTTTTTTTCCCCCACAGCATGAGTCAAAGGGCTAAATTGACTGACTTTACGTACTTTACAACAATTTATAGCTTTGTCGCTCAGCAGAATTTTATGTCAGTGGCAAGCTTGCCAGTAACGTACACTGTATGGCTTGGCTACAAATCGGCTTGGCTACAAATCGCTGTAGGAGGGCAATTTGCAGCAGAGCACACCAACCTAATGATGTAGTTTAATTTGTAGGAGCAACAAATTGCACTTTAGCAACAAATCACCAACAACTTTATAGAGGTTAACTCACTAGTTACAAATCCCTGTTAATCTCTGGGATTTGTTAAATCACTGCTACAAAATCACCTGTTTGACATGGCCCTGCAGCTTGAGTTAGGGAATCGACGTATATAAAGGCTAAGAAGCAAGTAAATAAATCCTTCACAATTAGGTTTGCAAGTATAGGTATGTAAGATTAAGTATTTGAAATTTTACATGAGATTTTTTTGAGAAAAACTATTTTAATCTAACCATAAACATTGCTGAATGTTTTATTGTGAATGTACTGTTTAACCATCTTTCGACATCTGCAGGCACAGCTTTTCCCATTAAATACACTCAATTGTAGCATGTTCAAAAAAGACAAAAACAGAATGGCAGTGAGTAGATAGGACACAAGCCTTAAGTTAGGCTTTTAAAATATCTAAGTCAAAACAGCTATTTTATAGAACAGATATCTATTACATATGGGCACCTTTAAAAAGGTACAATTTGTTCATGTTACAGACACAGCCCAGCAGAGAATACAGCAATCTGCGATCATTCTAAATCATGCAGTATTTGACTTCCTAGCCACTGTTTGCATGCACTCAGAAACTGTAATGACATGTGCCCATTCAGTGCAAAGTGACAGGGTCTGTGCAAAATCCATCCAAAGACTGATTTATACACTCCTCTTCAATGCTTTTTACCTGTGGCCACAATGGCAAAATAGTAGGTGCTTCTGGGTATGAGGGAGCATGTGACAAACTTCCATATTAAATATCTCAGGTCTAGTTAGCCTATTGCTAAGCCTAAGAGAAATGTCACATGAAGGAGAAGATGTGACATGATGAAGTTGACCTAAGATATTTATTATTTTTACAAGTAGAAAAGAATAATGACAAAGGGTAGCACAAGTGAGGGTTCTTTTATAGATTTCTAGGGGTTCCATTTGCAATTAGCAGTTTGTAATTCCCATTTCAGTATGCCACCAATGATCGTTCTGGCTAAGTGAATTTTTTTTCACTTAAGAGGCAATGTAAGAGGCAATTCTTCCTACTGACCACCATGATAATGTACTGTAACCTGTGTATATTGTAATTGCAGTAGAGGTTCCCCAGGAACTGAAATTACTGCAAAGGTAACACTACCTTAAGACGCTCACCAGTGATACTCCTGAGTTTTCCTAAGGTTTGCACCTGAAGAAAGGAAGGTATATAGTGGGAATGAACTAGATCAAAGACTAAGATTTGGAGAATGACCACAGTTTTTAGCAGGTGTGAGAAAAATAACTAGGGAACACAATGCTTAGAGGATTGACTGAGATTGAAAGAAGGACAAATGAGGAGAAACAACACTAAAATGCATGCAATGGTTTATTTTTTTTTAATTAATGGTATCTTACAGGGAAGAATAAAAAGCACACCTCCATTCTTTTGAGACCTTTTTGTAATATGCACCAAATTCAAGCAGGGAACAAATGAGTCAACGAAAGTCATTGTGTCATAATTATATGTGGTGATGTGATAACTATTACCATCTGTTTAAAAGCTTTGCACATTAATGTTTTTTCCTCAAAGGTTTTCCACTTTTGTTTAAAAGAATATGTATAAAGAACAATGTAGTTGAATTAACTTTCTAAGCACTTTCTATTATGTTATCTAACTAAATCACTTATTCTGCTCTTGCAGTTTTCATCCTAAGTGCTGAAGCCACTTAGTTATAATTGTGCTGTGTGGATCCCTTCACCCTGCTAGGCACATCAGCACTTACAGAAAATCATAATTGGAAAGTGATCTGTAAAAGATGCCTTAATTAGAGTGTCAGTATTAACTGAACTGGCAAGAAATAGTTTTTGAAGTAACACAGAAGATGATTCCAAAAGAAGGATAATATAGGGATGAAGTATAATCAAAAGGTCTACAAATCTGTTAATTAAAGCTCTAGGGTATTTGAGTAATATAATAATTAAGAGTATATAAATTGTGGTGCTTTACAGCAATAATAAATAGTTCCTTAAAGCAAACAGTGCAGTATTACCAGTAACATATATGATAGAGCATGGTATTCTAAAATCATTGTAGGTGCCCTCTGGCTTTTTAATTTGCATCAGCACAGTACAATAACCCATTAATGCACAATGGTATTTAACATATCAATTATTAATAAAATGTTTAATGCAAAGACGGAAGGTCAGTTTTGGCTCATTTATGTACAAGTGTATACACAACTGTTAAAGTGTGTACAGCTCAGAATCCTGTAATGATAGGTACACTTGTCATGAGTATATTGCTGAACTATGGTCACAGTGGAAGAGCTGGACGCAGCTAAATGTATCAGCTACCAATATGGTATAATACCCAACGTGCTTACCAAATTATTTTCTCAAATCAAGAGTTAAGAGGAGTCTGTAAGCTATAAACTTTCCCAGCCAAAGGAACCACTGCAGTTTGGCATGAGATGCAGATTTTTGATCCATTTGATTGGTCAAACACTTCCACCAGCTGGAGAGCAGCCAACAGCAATGGAGATTAAAAAATCGTGTTGACAGGGTCATTTTAATTGGAAACTAATAAAGGTAGAAGTCAGCATATTCCAATTAGAACTTATTTGGTTAAAGAGTTTTGTAGCTAGTGCAGAGGCTTTTTTCTTTCCTAAAGGTCCTATTAGAGGTAGTCAATCTGTGTTTCAATTAAAAAAGATTGTTTAGCAGCTGGATCGTACTTGGCATGGTAATGACACGGTTGTGCCTGTTCACAGTGTTTGAAGGAGAATAGTTTAAATTAGGATTAGAATTTTGGCAATGATTTTCTGTAGCTTCATAGAGTTGCCAATATATATGTGCATACAATAAAAATATTTTCTTTTACATGTGGGCATTTCGGTTCTTATGAAGTTTAGTGATCAGTACGATAGGAGGTATAACTTTTTATTCACCTTGCAATTGTTAAGCTGCATACACACCTGCAATTTTTCTCGTTGGAAAGGATCTTTCACGATCCTTTCCAACGAGAAAAGACTGCACGATGCATGAACGATGCTGTACATACAGCACCGTTCATGCTCTATGGAGAGGGGAGGGGGAGAGCGACGGAGCGGCACCCTGCTGCGCGCTCTCCCCTTCCCTTTCATTAGGATCGGTCGTCGTCCATCGTCCATGGATCCGCCAGGACGGTCGTCGGATGATGGACGACGACCGACTGTACACACGGCAGATTTTCGCCCGATAATTGGCCGATACCGATTATCGGGCGAGAAAAATTTGCCGTGTGTACGCAGCTTTAGTCCTGCCTTTAAGATGGCTACATGCTGTGATTGTATTTTAGATTTATTTAGACTATAATAGACTTCAACTTGGGATGCCATGACACCTAGTGGTAACATTCCTTCATGTTTTTTTTTTTCTTTGTAGAACTTTGTATAAATTTTGTATGTTACTATTCTAACTTTAAATTTCATATGCATATTTTGCATTTTGTTAGACTAAATTCACAAAGCTAACATATCAGCTTTAACACCTCACTTGAAAATTGCTAGGTAAATATTTCTGAATGTGACACATTATGTAATATTTAATGAATTCCTATGTCCATGTGCTTTGAGACTAGTTTTCTTCTTTTTTACATGCAATACATCCCACATTAAAATGCCAAACAATACACATTTGTATCTAAAGTTTATAAATTAGTTGCTGTAAGTGTAATTTCAATGCCACCAGTGAATTTCCTGTAAGTTCACTTTTATTTCATGCATTGCACTAATTAAAAATAGTTTTAAGGTTCATTTAAATGTTTGAAGATGGCTATGCAGGGACAAATCTACCTATTCAAAAATTATCATCAGACCTTTAGTGAGACCAGACCCCAAAGGACCTAATAATAATAATAATAATAATAAGAACCCAGTAATTTGACTGGTGCTCAGCTCAGCTCAGCTCAGCCATCTGATAAGGCAGTTTTTAGATTAACACAGTGGAATGTTGGTGGCATTAGGAAAATGTACAAAAAATATTTTTAAAGTTTTCCTTATGCTTTGTAAAGTAAAATGTGGAAACTATTGTGTAAACTGGATGAAAGTTCCGACATTGGTCCAGGTATTACTGTTTACTGTTTGTGAAAAACACATGGTAGCTTTGAAACAAGGGAATTGGTTTCTTAATCTATTTAAAGAAGAACCCATAAAATAACTTTTGGGTCTCAAGGTAGTCTTGCTAATTTGCTAATTTTGTCAATGTTAGTGTTGATAGCTCACAGTCCATTAGCTAGTGTATAAGTATACTATTAAAAGAAAAGGAATGTGGTTGGTATACTTAACATACTTACATATTTGACACTCTGCTGAACAACATTGTTTTCAGTAACACTTTAAACAAATTATGCAATTGTCCAGAAAAGAAATGCAGATACAAAAATTGTAGTTTTCTTTGTGCTGGAGGTCAGACCTCTTATATGGGTAAGTGGAAGAAGAGCCTTTACATTTGGAGAGGCGCTTCTTTACATTGGTGATAGGAGGGAAGAATTCCCCCCTTATATTGTTTTTTTTTAAACATTCAAATGTTTCAACTCAAAACAAAGAATAGGACAGAAGCAGAACAGTGCATTCCACAATCATTAAATGTCTACAGCTAGCACTGGAATTTTTTTTTATTTTAGTTATTTTATTCTTTCTCATCTGCTAAACAGGATTTCATAAACTGCACAATGTGTGCAGTGACGATGGAATCAGTTTACTGAACATTGTTAATATTATTCATTTTACAGAGCAATTGGGCTTTTTGTTTCTATGGAAACCTAAGCATACATGTCAGCTGAATGTATAGACAGCCTTTTAAAGAAATACATTATTTTCCTATAGCATTTTCAGTGAGATTTGACAATTTGGCTGCAATCATGTTAGCTAGCATGCAGGATCAGCAAATGTAAATCACTTTTCAGCTAAATGAGAAAGCAAATGTAATCTTAAATTTAAATTACAGTTCTTTAGTAAAAACAGGGTAATGTTTTTTGTCAAATATGTTTATTTCGGTAGTGATAAAAAAAACAATTTCATGAGAAATATTGTATACAGTTAATAGTCATATTTATATGAATATATAAATATGAATAGTATATAAATTCTGTTTTTATTTTACATGATTTTGTTTAGACTTTTCTCCATGATACCTTTCAGAGCTTGTCAGCCAAGGATCAATGACAGGGGTTATCACTAAGTATATTATTGTCAGAAGTGCATAAACAGCTTTATCAAATTTTCATAGAAACCATGTGAAAGCGTTATAAGTTTGCCACCATATGTGTCGCAATTGCCTGACATTTTAAAAGTGTCTGACACTTACATGTATACTTCACACCTACTAATAGTGGGTTATTTCTGAAGAGGGCCTTGGACAGTGCAAATAGCATTTTACTGTATTGTTCTTTGCATATATTGCCTTAAAGTAAAACTAAACATAAAAAACTGCAAACTGGCAGGTTTTGATTGCAGAAAGCACAGGGAATTTCTTGCACACGTGCAGCTTATGCGAACTGGCAGTTAAGTATGTTTTATTGCAGTCACTTGTCTCCTCTGCAATAGAAATACTGCTTGATTTTTTCATTGTGGAACTATAGTTGCCACAACATATATATTTATATTAATGCTCACAAGTTACCACAATGCAAACACATGCATCTAATGTAAAAATCAACCTCAAAATGTAATGCAAAAAACAAAACTAAAATTTTTAAGATATAGCATTGGCCATTCAACTGTGTATGATCATCAGCGGTCCCCGAGAAAATTTTGGTGGTCCATGGCTCTGGAGAGGAGGACACCACTTGGGGGGGGGGGGTCACTGGCCGGAGCCGCAGACCTTGTCTTCCATATGGATTGCAGGCTCAGGGCGGTGGTGTCTCTGGAAAGGCTCAGACCTGCGATGGGAGAATGGGTGGGTTCTGGCATTATGACATCACCCTGAGGGGAAGTTTTTTCCCCTTTGAGTGACGCATGGCTCCATGCGCTTTCACAGTCCTGAGTCCGTAAATTTAGTGGTCTGTGACGTCCACAGGTTGGGGACCACTGGTGTAAATGATACAAAGTAATATTAGGATAAAACTATAAAAGAGAATAGGAAATCTATTACTCCCCTCCCTCCTGGTCAATTCCCTCTGTGTTTCAAATAATTAATGTTAATAGACAAGCGGCTGTGGGAAATTATGTATTTAGTAATTAATGCTTCTTGAAAAGTTTTGTTCCACATTTATATCACTACGACAAGATCTAATTTGGAAAGTACATGTTCTATTTACAAAAACTAATTCTGTTTTTTTTTTTTTACTAAGATAATAAGTTTTATTCATGCTATAGAGCAATTATATTTGAAAAAGTAAGTAATAGATGTTACAATGTCTAGACACTGCTGCCACTATGTGGTCATTGTTAGAAATACAAATTTCAGTTGCAGCAGCTACTGAATTTCCCAACCAAAATAAAAGCGGATATATTTGTGATTCTAAAAGTTACATATTCCCATCTATCACAATGTAATTGTACAATCTCTTTAAGATTTATCAAGAATTAGGTGTGAGGATGAGGTGAATTAGTGTGAGGATCTGTCTAATATGTTTTGTCAGTTTGTATGATACAAAGTTGATAGAACCTCTTACTACTACATAATTGTGTAAGTATATCTGAAGATTGTGTATGGAGATTATTAAGGGGTGGTCTACATTAAAGTTTGCTTATTGCTTAAAAAAAAGAAAACTTAAACTCAAAATTGTTAAATAAACCTTGTTCATATTTTACAAAAAAATATGTTTTGATTCCTAACATGCTTACCATTTTGTACAATTCTTTGTAAACAGTATAAACAATAGGATTGTAACATATGTGCCATGTTTAACAGATCTAACCTACCTAGAGATACTTAATAGTGAATGAGGTAGTTTTTATTCAAGTTGCAAAGCGACACAGATCAAATGTTTACAGATACCTTAACAAGTACTTGAAAGTAGACCAGGGTATCAACTTGCAGTCAGACCCTTGAACCATGAACATGATATTCTGTATCTACTAAATTAAGGACTTACAACCAACATGCAGTAATTAACATCAATTTATGGCTGCCTGGCAGAAGGTTTTCCAGTCTTTTCAGACAGTCGGTCCCTGCAGTCTTTTATGAGTAAGGGTCCTTAGCAACGATAAATTTTGATGTAAATGTGTTATTGTGCCAGTAACAGCCACACAAACAGGTCATTACATAATATAAAAAGATTTTATCATGAACAGTAAATCCCATTTTTATGAGCCAGTTTTCTGATTTACAGTAACCCAGAAACCTTCCTAAAATATATGTTCTGATTTAAATGAACATTCACTTAGACAAAGTCCTCACAAAGTCAAATTTAAAATGTACATTCCTTCAAACTTTTAAAGTACTGCAGCTCAGTACTTCTGTCCTTCAGGGGATGTACAGTGATTGAATCTGAACAAGCAAAGCCATTTGCATCTACCAAGATGGCTGCCTCTACATAGAGACATGGGGCCTAATTTATTAACCTCCCAAGCGGTAACCCTGAGTGTGACTAGGGCTAAAAGAAAAAACAAGCTGAAAGCGGTAACTCTGGGTCATACTTGGGGTAGTTAAAAAAGTAAAAAACAAACACCTGGTCCCATCAGCCTTATCCAGGTCCTCCTCCGGTCATCCTCTGGCTGCGTCCACTTCGTCCGATCTGTCCCACGGCGGGTGTGCTGATGTTCCTCAGTGAGAATTTCAAATTAATATGTATTGCATTCTATACAAATGTATTGCATTCAATACAAAATAACTGTATTGAATGCAATACACTGGATTTCTATGTCTAAAAGCAGTACATTGTCTTTCATGAAAATGTATTTTACAGTATAATATAATAGTATGAGTATAATAAAATTTAACACAGAAAATCATGTAAAAGTTTATTATTACATTTATTATTTTTTTTTTTAAATTTATTTTATTATTTTGACATGATTTTTTGTTTTAAACTTTATTAAGCTCATACTATTATACTATACTGTAAAATACATTTTCATGAAAAACAATGTACAGCTTTTAGACATATAAATCCGGACAAAAATGAACTGCCCTTAGGTTAAAGCCCTCCAAGGCTGAAGGGAATACACTTTCAGTAGTGAAGCAGAGTGATCCAGCTAACCTGGAATGCATCTGGTCCAGAATTGAAAACATTTGCTATAAATAGCTAATGACTTTTAAGAAATCCATTCCAGGTTTGCTGGTTCACCCAGCTTCACTGCTGAAAGTGTATATTCTCCAGCTTTGGAGAGCTTTAATAAATCAGACCCATGGTGTGAGGCATAGTAAATCAGTAAAAGGGAAAAATGAGCATCAAGAAGACTACAGGCAACGCTAGTTTTTAATCATTTGCCCATTACCTGCCTTTTTGATACAATTGAAAAATGTGGGATTTGTACTTTACCAAAACATTTTTCACAGAATTCCAGTTTCCTAAGTTAGTGTCTGACTAAATACATAACTGGATCCATACAATTTATTATAAATACATTTCATATAATCAAATATTACACACATCAGTGTAAAATGTATTTGAATGAAAGGTCGCATATGCAAAGAACAATTTAGCCTTTTGTGTGTATAAGTGGTAAAATGCATATATGTATACATAAGTATATACTGTAGTTAAGACATTACCTACTAAAATTATTTGAACATTTGAAAGGACTTTTGAAGTCTCAGAGGTAAATATTACCTTCTGTGGGTATCCCATTTATGTAGCTAATGCAAAACAACCTAAGACCTAAATTACAATGTAAAAAAAATCCTAAAGCAAAAATGTGAGTGAGTTACCACATACACTTGAAGACTGATTTCTGCCAAAGAAAGCGATGCTTAGTAAGCGAATGACAGGTTGTCTAAACATTTGTTCATACCCCATTAAGGTTTTATTTTATCCAATCTCTTAAATTCAGTAAATGTTAATTATGCATTAGGAATTGCAGAAAAATGCCATGCTGGGGATTGCATACTGCAGAGGTTATATTATCTGCCTATTTGCTTAGACAAATAGCAAGGTATGTCACTTTACCAGGAATGACTGAAATTATGCATTATAACTATGTATTCAACATTTAGGGAAATATTTTAATGCAATGTCATTTAAAAGCCATTTAGTGGAAACACTTGTATGTATTCCTGGTATTTATTCTGAGCTGTGCCTTGTCATGTGAGGCTGTTTCCATATGTTCAGTAAAGGATTCCTGATGGTCATATGCCATCCTTGTGTATATACATCAAAGTCTTTTAAGGAAAATATGTACCACTAGCACCACGGTCAGTTCTGTTAGTGGGTGGGAGGTTCCAGATTATCACTATACTAAATATATCACATTGCTCATTGAGATATTTTAGGAGTTTTACACTGACCAGTGCTGAGGCAGTCATTCTGGGACAGGCACACAGGATCATGGCACTTGAAGCTTTATGTGCTACAAAGTGAATCCACAGCATAGTGGCAGCATAAAGAAGCAGATAATGCTAGACAGGATTGCATGAAATATCTTTCACGCTTGGATATAATTGCGGAAAAACTGACATGTGTTTGCATGACTCAAAACCCACTACATTTCTACCTCATTTAAAAAAATGTCTGAACTCTTTAAAAGAATTCTACATTAATTGAATGCTGAAGGTTGGCCACCATGTAATTCCTGGTGAAATGACACCTTGTTGTAGACTGTGATTGAGAAAACAAAGCAGTAGAAAGCCTGAATGGGAAGCTGCAGTTGTATGGATCAACACAGAATCATCCATTCTTATGTGGAAATTATGAAAACCTTTTCTGGTTCCCTCATAGTAACTTCACATACTCACCCTTCTAAAAAACTTTTTTTTTTCATCAAAAAATACAGATATGAAGCAGAGGCAGCGTTCTTCGGCAATCTCAAACTTACAGACTTTAACATCATTGATACACTTGGCGTTGGAGGATTTGGGAGAGTTGAACTGGTAAGTCAAAGTTTTAGGAAATTTACTAATGGTGGAAGCTGTTCTGTGGACTTGAAAATATGTATGAACATACTGCAAACTGCCTTATTGCAATAACCAAAAAAGTGCTTTAAAGAGTCTTTTCTTGCATAAAAATGTAAATTAAATAAGTAAAAGGTAAATGAGAATTAGGAACTAGAAACAAAATGTATTTGTATTATATCTGTACAGTATACCATAGGTGCTTATGCAATATTTGCAATGCATTCAGAAAAAAAATAAACTATTCAAAATGCCTCATGCACAAGTACATTTTTTTGTTACAAAACAATAATGTGGATTATTTAATGCAAAATTTGAATCTACTTTTGTATCTGTTTGATATACTGTGGAAACTGTAATTTATGTGTATATATATATATATATATATATATATATATATATATATATATATATATATATATATATATATATATATTATAAACAGAATAATATATAATTTGAACAGACTACTACATACACCTCTGTTCATGTAAAATGAATTGTAAGGGAAATTAACTATAAAAATCTATTCACAGCTTTTTGCTGTGTGTATGTGAACAGGATTAGCTACTTCTATGCCAGGTATTTATTTGTTGTCTGAAACATTTGGCTACAAGTTTTAAGCTTTTGATTTGAAGTGAACACTTGCAGCAATTGAGTAAAAAGTTTTGATTTATACCAGTCCTGAATGTGTTCAGGAGGAGTTTCTGGAATGCAGTACAGCTGGACTATGCCTGGAACGTCTCTGAACAATGCAGCATGATATAAACATGGCAACTATCTCCATGAGGAAGAAACACAGGAGGATGTTAGTTATCCACCACATCAGTATTGACTATGTAAAGGCAGAGGGAGATAGCTTAGTTGTAATAGGTAGAGAAACAAAACATTTAGCTTTAAATTATAAATATATTTGTATAGTTAATATTTTAAAGTAAACCTGTCATGAATTATATAGCCCTTTGCTGACAAGCACAGAAATGAGAAACTCTCACGTCTTACAAATATTTACAGTATATTTGTTCTAGTCTATGGCCTAAGCATTCAAGCTAGACACAGCCAAATAACTATTATGTATACAACGAGGCCTCCATACTTTTCCCACAAAAGTTGAATGATACTTTAAGGCTTTCCTTTTTGCTCAGGCTCATCTTTTTTGCCATGTTTGCTCTCCTTGCTCCCGGCCTTTGCAGGTCATGGCAGTGTTTGGCTAAATGCTTGGCACTGTGTAGCTCAGAGGCCCAGCCATTTAGAACAAGAGGGTAAGCTGTACCTTGAAGTAGCCCACACTTCTATTACTAGAGCCTGAAGACACAACCCAACAACACACCTGCTAGGATTTACCTAATTTACACATATTTTCTCACTGTACTAATGTGGAATTTAATAGTATGATGATGTGTAAATATACCTAAATGTGTGAATGTCTACTGATGAAAAAATGAAATTAAAAAACAAGAAAAACTTGCATTAACTAAAGGTAGAACCAAACCTTGGTAATACTTGAAGGGGATTACCTGCCTGAGCTCTATATTATTGCTGATCACAAAAGAACTGAAAAGGACAGAGAACTAGGGGTGAATGGATAGCCTTTTCCTCATTTAACCCCTAGTGCCCTGCGATCCCTCACTGTCAGGAGGAGTCCCATGGCTGTGCTCATGTCATGATTGCAGCCCCGAGAATCATCCTGTCATTGGGATAACCTGTAAAAAAAACATTGGCTTTCAAAAGCCTCAGGTTAAACTCTGGGGAAATGGTCCGTGTAGACTAAGCCTTAAACAGTTTAGTGATTTGCATGTTTTTTTTTACCACCATTCAACTGCCAGTGCCAAAGGAAAAAAAGCCATGTGAATTCTAAGTCAATATTGATTAAATGTTACAGAAGAACAACAATATTCAGATGACAGGTGTCTAGCCTTGTATGCACCCAGTGTGCTATTACAGGTGTCATTAGTGTAGGATGCAGAACCTGTTACCTTGCCTCCTTGCCTCTAATTTACCCAACCAGATCAATCATTTAAATATTTTTTTTTATTATAGTTCAAAACTTCTTTGTGTATCTTAATAAGGATTAGCAGATGCCACAAAAACCATATAAACATAAAAGTTATTATCCTTCGAGATGCATGGGCCTCATGGGCTACCTAATAATTGGCTTGTAAATATGAGAAAAGATAATATTATAAGAATGGAGAATTTGTGTTGGTGTTTAAAGGAGAATTGGTTGTTTATTTATTGAACCCTTAAAAATGGTTGTCTACAAGTTTGCTGATGTGTCTTCTTTAATAGTCTGGCTGCATTTCTTTGACTGAACCACTACTGGGAAAAACACATCCTGTCCCGGGCTGCAGCACCATATGTGAGATATGAAGAAATCTAAGAGTAGACTTTCTATTTTTAAAGCTATGTCCCCAGGGATGTCCTCAGCATCAAATAACACTTGCCTAATATTTCATCGTGAAAGTATTAGCTGGGGTTATTCCCTTGTAAACAAAAAGGAACCCTTTCCAATTTTAAAATGGGGATAGCTGTATGAGAATTTAGCTCTGACCATGCCAAAAAATAAATATTATTCAAACAAGACAAGACATGTATACAACTATATGATGGGCAGCACGGTGGCTCAGGGGTTAGCACTCCGGCCTTTGCAGCACTAGGTCCCAGGTTCGATTCCCAGC
>NC_092867.1:27506214-27507261 GCF_032062135.1 Pyxicephalus adspersus
GCAATTCAGTTCTGCCCAGGAGCCCACTTGTTGTTTACATCCACCACTTTTAACTTACGTTAACACAAAATTTTAAAGATACCAGTCACAAACCTAATATGGAGACTTGTTATTGCTGCCACCCCCCTCATTGAAAATGGTGGTTGCTAGTACTGTCATATTTTATACATTCAGGGTCACTGACCTAAAACTTTCAGATAGTGAAGTCAAAATTTTTTTTTGTTTACTCCTATGTTGGTTAGAATGTATTAACATTTTGAATCTGAAGGATAGCAAGGCAATTGGCATATTCACAAGAAAATTACCAATGGTATATCCCATATTTCTCTCACCTTTTCCTATAAAACGTAGTGGGTGCTAACCAAGGTGAAAATGTCACCAATTACAATATTGATGCCTGATTAAAAGGAAAATCAAGTGCTGCTGTTTCAGTCTACTCTACAACACCATTGTCCTGCTTCATACATGGCACATTTGCAGAAATATAGCAATATTGACACCATGGTACATGAGATAGAGGGATACAATTCAAGTATGACCTTAACCTCTAGTGTCACATGTCTGGAGAGAATGTCCTTCTAGCACAATGTTCCAGAGTGTCTCAGTTTTTTTCAGGGATATATTAGAGCAAGAGAGATTTTGGCACCCCACAGTCATATGACATGGATTAGACTAGCCAGGTGGCTGGCAGTCTAGTATATCTTTAGTAGAATGTATTCCTTTAGTTAGCAATGGGGGATTTTACTAACCCTTCCTAAACAAAGAAAGTGTGTCTGCTGTCTAAATACAGGCAACCCTGGGCTTCTCAAATTCCATTAGTCTTAATTTATTCTTATCCCAAAATACCTAAATAAAAAGAAAAGGAAACCTTTGTAAATCACTAAGAGGCTGGAAACGTACCTTTGCATTTTTGTCTGAGGCACTTTATTAACCTCCTTGCAGTTAAGCCCGACCTTCGCTCGGGCAAAAAAAAACTGCAAGGATGGTTAAGCCCGAGATTTTGTACATGCTTACTTACCTGGTCCCCCTGTGCTCATCCAGCGTCGT
>NC_092867.1:27508367-27597613 GCF_032062135.1 Pyxicephalus adspersus
TACAGAAATCTAGACCTCAGTGTAACGCTTAGGTGGTTAATATATATAATAATATCTGTGATGCAACACGTTACAACTCACATCAAGGAGGGTCATCATGCATGTTACTGTGCTTCAACATGGCATGCCTGTATGGTAACCCATATCGAAGTGCAAAACCATGTACTAATATGCTTTGTCATGCTTTTTCATTCATTTCAGTGTAAATCACATCATAAAAGCTGTGTTTCCAGCCCATTCACACATATGCATTGAGAGCATGAACTCTGGCACTATTCATTTTAAATAAAACCCCAATACACCCTTACAGTATAGGGCAAGACACCAACGCTGCAAAACAACACATGTTGCATGTGGTGTGCACTTAGTGGAAAAACAAAATGTAACGTCTTTGTCTTAGCATGTTAAAATGATCTGCCAGCCCATTGAAAATAAATAGGCTGCTTAATGCAGCACATCATAATTGGGGAACACGGTATAAAAAAAAGTTAAACCAAGTCTACTGAAAACAGACCCTTTAGTTATTTAGCTTCAGTACACTGAATCACATATTGATTTCTTAGATCTCTCACAGCAAAGTGAATATTCTCCTCAGCAGATTGGTATGGATGTACAGGAGATGGCAGAGGTTCAAACAATTTTCATTGATTTGCTTATTGTACACTGAAGAGAATCTAGTGGGGAAAAAATAACACCAATTGTCTTTCTGGTGCTTAGAGTATGTTGCTGTAACAATGTATGCAATGCAAAAATCTATTTAACAATTACCAATTCACAACCACAAATCCTTGGTTATTTGTGGGAAAGCGGTTGCTGCCTATGTATGGCACCTAGAAACTTAGTTAGGAGGGTGTTTGCATAAAAGACAGTAAATGTACCAATGACCCTAGTATGGCTATTCTGTAGAGATGGTTAATGAAATGCAAGAAATTTGACTTTTATGCAAATGTAAATGTATGTAAATTTATTGTAAATTAACTTCAATCTGAACCAATAAAACTTAAAACTTCTCATCAACCATCTCTACTGTTCTTATCTAAAGCCTGATCAACTGAATTTTCTCTCTTTTTTGAGGTCACTATTGCCAGTAATCTCACCAGGTGTTTTCTTTAAAAAACTGGACTGTTGCTAAATCCTGCAGAATCATAGAAACAAGCCAATAGTGGTATAGTTTCTCTGAGCAAAACTTGCCAAAAATATTGATATCATTTAACACATTGTGATTGAATATTTCTTTTATTCTCAGGTGCAGCTAAAAAGTGAGGAATCAAAAACATTTGCAATGAAAATCCTTAAAAAGAGACATATAGTGGATACAAGGCAACAGGAGCACATTCGGTCTGAAAAGCAAATCATGCAGAGTGCGCACTCAGACTTTATTGTAAGGTTAGTACGAATTGAATCATTATTAAAAAGCAATTTGATTTTATAAAAGCTGTGTAAATTCTATTGCACTATTACATTACCAAAGAACAAATATCTTCAGAATCAGTCTTACCAAAACTGGGAATACTTTCTTTTTTTTTGGATACAGGAAAGGAATAGAACATTTATCAAGTTTGTATTACTGCCCCTGATCCCATTAAAGTTCCCTCTTTTCCTGTCCCACTAGCAATGTTTTCAAAGAACAGAAAGCAAGAGGAAATTATACCAATGAACCACTTACACCATTAAAGCCTAATAAAAGTTCTGATCCCTGTCTAACACTGAAAAAATTAAATAATGACTATTCAGTAATAAATTCTGTTGTAAATCACCAGTTGATGGTTACAGAAATATTTCTAAATCCAAAATGAAAGCTAGACTTTTGCTTCTAAACACTTCATAAAGTAACATGGAGGATTGTACTTTGTAATCATTTTGATATAGAACTATAATTAACAGTAATTAGTTATACAGAGCAAATCCTACCCAGAACTAGATTAAAGCTTTCAATGTACTATATTTTGTGGTGTGTTTGCATACCCTGCTAATATATTGAATCTGTTTACAGGTTATACAGAACATTCAAAGACAGCAAGTACCTATATATGCTTATGGAAGCCTGCTTAGGTGGAGAGCTTTGGACTATTCTCAGGGACAGGTATGTAACCTCAGATTTCTTTAAAAAGCCAGTAGCACTGGAAAACATCAGTCAGTTTTAATAACATGATAACAGAAGATCTTTCCAACAACACAGTCGTACAGTAGACAAAAAAGTATACCTGTACAGAATACTCTCGGTCCAAAAACAATGCTCAGATAAACCTATTATAGATTTGGTGGTATACATCTGGCATTATCAGATTCTTTGCTTTGTTTAAACACCTTGTTGGATTGTATATTAGTGCTGTTCCCTGCAACAGCTTATATATTTTGCTTAGGTTCTATTCAGTTTATATCAGGCGGACCTTCTGGCCCCCATATTCATAGATGCCACATTCAAAGGAGATGATTTTGGGTTTTTTTCTGTATCTAATAATATGTTTTCGCCAGAATAACAAGCAATATAGTTAGTAAAGAAGACTTTAAATAAAAGAGTTTTACTTAACAGTAGGCAATGTAAAATAATGAGACCCAATGCTGTAGAATGACTCTGTTGTCAGTACTGCAAACACTGTTTTAACAGCTAAAAGAAATGTTAAGGAGCTTGCAAATAGATGCACCCCACAAATAATAACAAAGCCTTGTGTTGCCTGGTGTTAGCATGTGAATTCAGCCTGCTTTGATCGCTATGGTTGAACATATATAAACCCAGGTTATATAACACATATTGCAAGTACAAGTTAAACAGTGCTATGTAAAAAGCAAGTTGTAGGTGGTTTGTCTAGGTTAACCATATCTTTTACTTCCTAGTACACTTCAGAACATATAACATGTATTAAACTACTGATAATGTTTAATCTTATTAAGGTAAATTCATTTTGGCATTTCCCTCTATTATCACGTCTACACAGAACACGTTAGGAAATGCAACTGTAATTAACTGGAAGCATCCTGTTTAATTTCTTCTATCTCCTGAAGCTTTGGTACTTTGATGCTACATTTCAGTATTCTTTTTCTACCCCCCTCTGCTCTTGTAGAAACAATCACACATAACAGATGTACTCCTCTGTGGTCAGATTTGATGGAGGATAATGAGTGTTATGTACTTATGGCAATGTGTTACAGTCATTCTTCGTTATTTGAGGAAATTACAGTACTGTTCTCTGCATTTTGCTCTTTTTCCCATCAATTACTATCATATGTCAACTATTCAACAGCAAAACGACACCAGGAGTAACTCAAAATGTGTATAAGTATGACCTTTATTTTGCTATGTCTGTTCTTTTTGTGTTTTATCACCAGCATGTATGCAGGCTATTACTGTTTATTCACGAGTAGGTTTTGGTATCCTACAAAGCTGACCCTGGCTTAAACTGGACAAAAGCCGACCTACTCTATTACTTATCCAAAAGTAAAAATGGCATTGCCTACTGTAGTGCGTACATACTGGTTAATACACAAGCAATTTGTCAATGTGTTTCCATTTTCTATGTGTTTTCTTTTATATTTACCCTTGTGTCTCACCTGCCTATTCATCTATGAGTTTTAAAGATGGCAGAAGCAAAGCATCACATTATATGAAACACAGCAAAATAATATAAAGTTAGCGTTACTATTGAACGTATTAGCCCTATGTGTAATTTTCTGCAAGTGGTATACTAATAAATGCTTCATGGTGTTGTCCTGTAATTTGCATACTGTAAACTACAAAAATCCAAGTACATTCAGTTTGTTATAGGGGCTAATTTAAAAAAACCTTCATAAAGGTAATGATATGGATAAAGGACAAAGTGAACTTGACTTGCTTCATGTAGTGTCAAGTATCTGTCTTTTGTATTTTGTATTTACATAATAAAGCTTTATTTTGTATTTCTGAATACTGTTGCTTTGTAGACATATATATATAAAGGCAAGGATTTTAAGTGTATCCTATATTGTATGCTGAAAAAATATTACCTTATTACCCAAGTTAGAAATTGTTTAAGAGAAAAACAAGAACCAGAATTAAGGCTTATAATAATGATTTTATGTTATATAACTGAATAAGTAAATCACACATTTTAGCACAATTTAAAATGGTGAAAATCCTAAAAATAGGAATTGTTAAACCTTGTCATTGGAGTGACACAGTTATACAGGGATCCATGGCATGCCTGCAGTTTAAACCGCGCACTCTTCAGTGTATCCTTTCCATTGCACACTTATGTTGCTCATGGTTCATGCATTTTATCATTGTACTTAACTGTGGTTTATGCCTTAGGCAGACAAATAAGCTGTTCTAAGGTCATTCAACAGTAGCCATGTTGAATGAGAATGTCTTTTTGGACACTGTGAATGTGATTCATACTATACAATTAAAGTGCTATGGATGGATAGTGATAGTATTTGTGGTATTTGTTTCAGAGGCTCATTTGAAGATTCAACAACAAGGTTTTATACAGCTTGTGTAGTTGAGGCCTTTGCTTATCTTCATTCCAAAGGAATCATTTATAGGGACCTCAAGCCAGAGAACCTTATTTTGGACCATCGAGGTTATGCAAAATTGGTAAGTAATAAAATGTTTAAGTATAATCAGCATATATGAAAAGTGTTGCATATGCAGGAAAAATGCTCTTAATGATTAACATTTTTTTTGCTTAAACTGCAGCACAATTAGACACACATTTTTTCACCAGTATTATTATACAAACAGTTTTAGTGTGCAGTAAAAAGATTTACACCAAGAAATGGTCTTATACATGGTGTCGAATTAAATAAAATCTATGCATTTTCATATTATAATTTATGTACTAACACAATAAACATACATCACACTAAAATTACACAAAAAGTTAGGGGTTTCAGGGGTTATGCAGGACTTTTTAAAAGTCGGATTGTACTGTACATCTTCTTGGATATGCTGCATTTAACCATTCAGATTGTTGTATTGTAACTAAAAGCAGACCCATCTGCAGACAGCCAGGTCAAAATATACAACAGTATATTGCTAAAAGCTCTTGAAATGCCATAATTACACTCTAGTCACCCGATTGTAGCTAGGCTTGAGAGATGCAATGTGTGAGAATGATGACACAAATAAAATAAAATAAAATCAGTCCACCATTTCTCCTTCTCCAGTCCTCTCATGCTCATGGTATAGCAAGGTGAATGTTTTAGCAGGGGTTTGATCCATATCCTCCTTGAGCGGCGATTCCATCTTTTTTGCCAGGAGTTGTATTTGAGATATAAATTTAGTCTACAAGTTTAGTTTTGTTATCTTTTTGAAAGGTAATGCCTGTATGTACAAAGGAGAATATCCATCGTGCCCATTCTGACCATAACAAATTATGCTGCTTTCCATGTCAAAGAAAAAATTTGTGGAAAAAGTACCCACGGCAAAACATTCCACCTAATTGGCTTCTAAAAGCAATACAAAGCTTCTTGATAGAAACGTAGCTCTAAGAATTATTTGTCCCAGAACTGTATATACTTTTATCAGAGTCATTCAAAGTATGACTGGTGGAAAATTGGAAGATTGATTCATAGAATTGGAAGAATACATTTCCCAAATGTTAAATGTTATATTTTTTCCTAGTTGTTATGTGTTGATGCTGTACATTTTACATTTCCACTTCAAAGCTAAAGCCTATATAAATATTTATTACAGATGACTCAGCTTTTCTCTTGCAACAAGCACCAACTTCTTGGCTTTGATTATACTTTTCTTCCCACACAGGTTGACTTTGGCTTTGCAAAAAAAATAGGCTTTGGTAAGAAAACATGGACTTTTTGTGGAACCCCAGAATATGTAGCTCCAGAGATCATCTTGAACAAAGGTCACGACATTTCAGCAGACTACTGGTCACTGGGAATCTTAATGTATGAACTCCTGACTGGCAGGTATGAGCATCGCCACCATATAAATAGAGGAGCGGAGTGTAGACGTTTTATGCTTTTGTCACTTTGATTTCAACTTGGCAGCAGCAAAACTTGGCAGTCATAAAAGGGAACCAAAGCTTTTTTAATGGGGCATGAAAAGTATAAGGCCTGAGAGTTTTTAATTATTACTAAGGTTTAGTAATTCAACTAATTAATAAAAAATCCTTCTACAAGGTAACACATCACCAATACAATCAAGCATACTTCTTTTATATTAATTGTTAATAATGCATACATGTATGTTCCAAAAAATTTAAATCTGGCAATATAATCATTAGACAAATATATTAATCAGACATGTAACAACCTTGGGTATGTCAAATCACAAACAAATCTAGTTAGTCCAAAAATTTATAGAAACTTGGTTCTGCCAATATTATAAGCAAATTGTATCAATAAAACCTTGACCCAGGTAGTCTATGGTTCTTCCATTTTAATTCATATCATCCTCCCATTTTTCATCCTATTCTTTATTCCAATATGGTCAAATGGCTGCAAGCGGATGATCATCACTACATAAACAATTTTAGTGATAACTTTAAATAACCACAATAAGGAGGAAAGGAGGAAAGCTCGCTACTCTCCAAACTGCTTGTCCTTTCCACCTCTAAACCCATTCTTTTTAAGCCTTCCTACCTAAGCTACCTGACCCCCTCTTTGCCCAGTCACCTCACTGATCGACCACACCCTGTTAACCCTCCGTTGTCCATAAACCCTTGCATCGCGTAATGAACACCATATACCTACTCCGCTTTTTAATTGACTCTGGTCATTACTTGTGTAGCAACCCAAGTCTCCTTAACTATAAATATAAAATACAGAATTTAAGATAGGCAGCTCATGGGCTTTTCTGATGTATAAAAAAGTAAGAAATGTATAGTGATGTTTATTGTGAAAAGGAGCACAAACCCACAGGCTACTTACAAACAATGTGCCAAAAGATCACAAAATATATTATCCATGATATTGCATTATCGTCTGTAAATTGGGAGCTCTGCCATTACCCCATGGTTCCCACCTCATGTTTTTAGGGTTAACAGACTATATATATATATATATATATATATATATATATGAAATGAAATTACTAATTTTCTCTTTACCAAGATCTTCCTAGCAGAGAATTCCATGCTGGGTTAAATGTATCACTGACATACCAGGAAGCTCCCTGGATTTCATCTGGAGACAAATATTTAAAAAGATTTGATAAAGTTAGGTGCAGCATTCTACATGTGCTGCTGATGGTTCTACTACTTGCTCTGAGCAAGGCTCACCAACTTTTAAAATGTTCCAGGTCTGCATAGTTAGTGGTGTAGTACACCATTTTGTTTGCTATAGTTTAAAAGTTACTTATTACAAAATATCTAACTACATAAAATGAGTAATGAAATACAATTTCTGCTAATTTTCTCAATATATATTTTTCCCCAGCCCTCCATTCTCAGGTCCAGACCCTATGAAAACGTATAACATCATACTAAGAGGAATTGACATGATTGAATTTCCAAAGAAGATAACCAAAAATGCTGCTAATTTAATAAAAAAACTATGCAGGTAAGTATTCTCACCCCTCTGACATAATAAAGAGTACATTTAAAACAAGTGAAATAGCTTTGCACTTAGCTAGTTGATCCTGCATATTTGTAGTAATCAGCTGCTAAATCTTGACATTCTTTTAGAGGTTAACACTAGGTATGAGATTTCAGTTCACCGCCACCATTGGTTTGGTGCAAAACCTACAGGTTGGAGATTAGAAGTCGTGGCTAATTTATTTGCATTTTGTGCACAAGTGTTTTTTTTCCTATATATAATGCATTGCATGGCTTTTGAACAATGGCCAACAGCCTCAGAAGATTAAGCCAGCTCAATAACGTTTAAAGAAGGGCACAGAGAAGCAACAATATGAGTGAACTGTAATTGTTTGCATGGAAGCTTGCTTTTTTGTGTGTAGGCAATTGACTGTTCTGCTGCTGGAATTTCTTTTACTTATAATTTGTTTTTTTTGTCCTATTTTGTGGTTGATTTGAGGTCATTTGTCACTTTTAGCTACTGTTCCATTCAAAAATTTTTTTTAGCAAGGTTTCCCTTTCATTTTTCTTGATGGGGCCTATCGACTATATGAACTATGAACACCATGGCTCAAAGCAATCATAAAAACAGTTCTATAGCCAGTTGCTCTGTTAGTGTAACATCTGAGAATTTCAAATCTAAAGCATTTTTCCTAAAGGCTTAGTCAGTGCTTTTACATTCATTGGGTATCATGCGACTGCCACTATAGCTTTATTGTAGTTGTATGTTGTAGTTGGTTTTAATAAATAAGCCTTTAAGTGCAAGAACAGTGTGCACCTATACCATACCTACATTATATCACTCCTATTTACTTCACTCCCCCCCATCCCCTTAGATAACATAAATGTTAGGCGTATACCATTTAGGCCTACTAACCGTAATTATAACTGTCCTACTGCTGGTAAATTTTACTATTATCTGTAGGATCTTAATTCTATAATCCATTAATTATTACCATTTAATAAAATTGTATATGTTACGTATAATATGTGTCATGTATTTAGGGAGTATACATTTTATGGCTATGATTTTTGTATAATGCATTTTCATCAAACATACATGCTTTTATATCTAATGAAACATTTTTTTTCTATTACTAGGGACAATCCGTCAGAGAGGTTAGGAAACTTGAAAAATGGAGTAAAAGACATCCAAAAGCACAAGTGAGTAATTATTAAAACAGTGCAAACGGTTTCCCAATGGTTAATGTGACAGTCATGCAGGGCAGGTAAAGAATGGTGTACAACCCAAGTTTTGAAATTTAAAGCTAATAAAAACTAACTGATTCAAAGCTTTGGGTGTAATCCTCAGTCCTCCCTCCCTGTATGTAGATCTATTTAGATACCCCAAACAAAGAATGGATAAAGGGGGGCATTAAAAATGTTATTTATATATATATATATATATATATATATATATATATATATATATATATATATATATATATACACATATATGCACACACATACAGACGCACACACTATGTAGACTAGATCAAGGTATCATTTTGAAAATACAGAAGATATTACTCTACTCAGACATTGCATCTCAGTGATGTAAATTTATGAGCTTACAATGAAAAATGGGTGACATTTGTCATATAAGTTTTTTCTGAATCTATCAAAAAAGGCCAGGGAATGTAAATTATGAGTTTATTTAAATAAAAGGGTTATGGTAATACCATTTATGTAAATTAGACACAAGACAGATAAAGCTAATAATGGAGGGGATATTTCTCATCCTGAGCCATCACCTTATCAAGTAGGCCTGTTGGAATATATAAAAAAACCCAGAGAAGTTTTGTTTGCATTGGTAACCCCCAGAAGTTTAAAATATTTGTATAATAAAAACAATAAACAACTTTCAAATTTAAAACAATACCAAGTAATGTCAAATTGGACCCAAATATCACTAATTTTCAGGTCAGGTCAAGAGCTAATATTCAGAAAAAATGATAAAACTTGAATTGTCATTTTGATGGGCAAATTACCCCGGTAAAAAAAATATATATATATATTTCATAAATCAAAGTAAAAGTATAGGTTGTAAACAATTATAAACCCAGTGCAGAGGTCATTTTGCATCAGAATATAGACAATTACCATCCCAATGTTTTAATTTAGTAAAGTTACATCCAGTCAATTGGTATTCTCCCTTGAAATGTTTACACTTTTATTTAATCATAAGCTGACTCAGAAAAAATAGTGTAGTATGTGAACACTTGCATGCATAGAAGGAAACAACTGAAGTGCACAGTTCCTTCAAATAAAATGCTTACCCTAAAACTTAGCAATGTGTTAGATATTGGTAATATTACCCACCCTCCCTAAAACAAAACAAACAAAAAACAATGAATAAAAGAGGCCACTACTATTCATATATGGCCCTAGAAGCTGTCCCCTACATGGTTGTAAGGGTTTGTAAAAGGTCCCCCCCACCCCCACACCTGATAGCTGTCCCCTCTCCCAGGGGTATGAGTACAGAACCATCCCTTTCTCCTTATCTCAAAAGGCTTAAGAAAAAGGCTAATAAAATGAAAACCTATTACAATGGGTCTGATGTAATAAAGTTATCCAAGACTGGAGAGGATCCACTTTCATCAATGAAGCTGGGTGATCCAGCAAACCTGGAACAGATTTCTCCAAAGTCATTTGCTATTTGCTAGCAAATGTTTTGATTCCTGGACCAGATCCATTCCAGTTTTGCTGGATCACCAAGCTTCCCTGCTCTATCCTTCCAGCCTTGGAGAGCTTTATTAAATCAGACCCAATGATTTGGGCAACTTGTTGCTTGTAGAGAAGAGGTACTGTCCTCAAATGTGTTGAGGAGGCATGGGGCCTGATATTGACAGGAAGGGGACCAGGCACACACTCACTACTTCTTCTTTGCCTGGCCACACAGCTTCCATGCCTAGAAAGGTGTCACACTATTTTTTTCTTTAATGTTTTTTTTTTTTCTTAAGAAAAAATGTACAGCTTTAAGGCACCCAAAGCATGTTAATACATTGTTTCTTGGGAGCCAGAAGTGCTCTAATACTATACAAGAATTTATATTTCTAAATCAAATTCGTGAATTTATTAAATAAAAATATTTTAGGGATTTAGTACTATTTGCCAATGTAAAAATACATTATACTTCAAAAAAAAAAAAAAAACTTTTTTTATTTGTTCTCACTGCCCCTAACCCACCCAGCCATTGTAGAAAAAATACTGATGTGTACAGGGGCTTTGCAATTAACTCTACATTTTTGAAAAGATGCCTTGATGGTGCTCAGATTTGGGATATTAAGAAAAATGAAGAATTAGATCATTTTTAGACTAAAAAGATCAAACAATGTTTTTTACTGCTTTATTCCTTTTTTTCTCCTATTCTACTTATATCCCCCCCCAAAAAATGTATATTATTTGTTTTTTTTCTAAATGGAGCAGAAACCCTGTTTTGACTTTATTACATCATTTCACAATGTGGGTATTGGCATGGACATGATCATGTTCTGTGTTCTTTATATATTTAGACAATGGATTGTATGTTTGCATTATGTATAATTTAAACTATATTGTACCATTTATTTGCATTGTTTTTCAAAGCTGTTTTTCTCTGAATTATCCTAATACAAAAAAAAAATAAAAGACATAATATGAATATAAATATGCTGTAAGCATTATCTTCCTACAAAAGCATTAATATGTCTCTTTGTTTTCCAGATGGTTTGAAGGCTTTAACTGGGAAGGTTTAAGGAAAGGTACATTGACACCTCCTATTATACCAAGTGTAAGTTATTTTCCTATATTTAGTTTCTGCCTCTTCTAAACACTTTCCACATGTATGTATTTAATAACACCGAACACAAATCTGTTCTACCAACATATATTACATTAACATTGGACCTTACACTAAATGCAAAGTTCATTTTTTACATCAAGTATGAAATCAGATTTGGTGGGGGATGAAATGTGTGCAGCTTCTGTATACTAATATATCATAGAGCCTTGTGAAAAAAGACATCTGTCCAGGGCTTCCTGCCCATATTCTGCATAAACAGTTTTAGGTCAATTCCTAGAACACCACCTGCTGACTAGATAAAAGATGACATAATATCCACATGTTTTATAGAACATTTCCTTGACAAAAATGTACTATTTCTTGATCATAAAACATAGAAAAACATTTGGTAAAAATAAAACTGAAAGTATCTACAACTACTTCTATGCATTTCATTTAAATATTGAAACATGGGAATGCATACACTTTGCCCTGTATTCATATGTGCTGGGTCTTTTAGTCCAAAACTATCTTTCAGACCTGAGATCAGAAAAACTTTGTGGGGAGAAGAAATGTGCATCAAGGCATCCTTCTGACTGTATTGACTCCAGGGCCCTAAAGTGGAGCTAAGCCTGGGGGTAAGCTTTTGCCATAATTGGCAAGTATACACAGCATACTTGCTGATTGTGGTGCACACTTTTTCTTAGCACCCTGCAGTTATAGCTGCATCCATCAAAGCCATCATCTTCAGGAAGCATTACAATGCTCTTTGGCCATTGGTGGCCACTGATGTGTGCAGAAGTTACATTGTCCATAGCATCTAGGTATGTTCTCAGCACCATGAGGTAGACTGCATGGCACAAGTTCTGTGCAGCGTAAGTAAAAAAAAAAAAGCCACCAGGAGTAGGGGAGAATGTTTCTTCTGTTAACAATATGTACCTCCTGGTGACTTTTTATTTTTTTGGCTAAAATTCCATCCTAACATCAATAAATTTCTATTTGCAATGATTTGTCAGTTGGCATACTTTCCTACAATCACATGAACCAACATACCCTGTTTCCCCCTTGACTGACTTTATATGTTCTCTGGTTGGTGGAGAATGATGAAGTTTGTAGGTCAACAGCAACTGTAATTTCATTTATTGTCTTATTCCTAATGTGGCCCAACGAATACATTTTCCTTTCAAGACTGATCTTTTTATCAATTTTTATTTAATCCAGTAACGCAGAAGTCTGCAAAAAAGGCCATGATTCAAAAAAAAAAAAAAAACTAACATTTTCAGTTCGGCTTACCTTTGCTTTCAGAGACTCTCTGAAATTGTTCTACCTTAAGTAAAATAGCATCTTTAGTAATATGGATATTCTGGCCATGCACCCGCTAATGTTGCCTCTTTGGTAACATAGTCATCCTGTTAATAATCATTGTCAATCAGTGGTGCAATGAATGCTGGTACAAGGTTCCGTGGCACCCGAGGTGACAAAGTGCATTCTCCACCAACACAGATACCTTTTATCACCCTCATTCCCCACCATTCTGTGACCTATTTCCATGTTCTAAAGTGACATACTCCTCAGTGAAAGATAACAATAAAAGACCCCATCAGTGACAGACCCCAAAGTCAGGAAGGCCTATTTGTTCCAACACCACTTTTGCCTCTATACTGTTCATGTATAACCAGTTAATGTAAGCAAAAACCACCAGCCAAATAAAAGTGTACCCTATCATTTTATCTTGATTTTTTGTGGCTAAAAAAAGCTAATGTTTACATTAACGGCATCCAATGTACTAACCTGCAGATTAGTACCAAAGGCAGGTGGCTCTTCTATCTAGAACTAGATCTGGATTTAAAGGTTAACATACCCCCTTACATAGTGTCTCCAATAACAAAGTTTTTTATAGTAATGTGGTCACTTTGATAAAGTGATATGTATTTGGTAACATGACCTGGTTGTGAACCTCTTTAGCAAAACCTCCTCTTTGATTATGAAGACATGGTTGTAATGTGCAATATGTTCTAGTTATATGTGCCTTAGCTGGGCCCACATGCAGAACTACAGGGACCTTTTCAACATTCTCCAAAACCTTACAATGTCTCTTTTATTGCAGGTTGCATCCCCCACGGACACAAGCAATTTTGACAGTTTTCCAGAAGACAATGATGATCCACCCCCTGATGACAACTCAGGATGGGACCTAGACTTTTAACGCATTTTTCTTTCCTGCTTCTGCCTTGCTGAAGACAGCTTTTCTGAAATATGGCTGCCAAGAGAACAAAAGAAAGAAATGGGGAAGAATAGTGCTCGGGGTCACCATGATGCCTTGATTGATGCTGCTATAGTAACTACAGTGGCATTAGGACTTCTTGCTTAGTTCACGATAACCCTCATATAACATTTTTATGTTTTGACCCCTTTAATATAGCAGTTGACATGGTGGTCCTGAAGCAAAAGCCTCTTCACTAAAAGTATAAGCTTTCTATTGCAGAATTCACAAATTACCTTTAAAACAGTATAGTGTAAAATGTATTAAAACTGTACATATTTTGTAGCTAGTACTATCCATAGAAAGGGATAATTTATTACGGTACAGTTGACTATGTATGGCAAGGACAACTCAATCCTAGAACAGGGCTATACCATATTTTCCCTCTGACTGCTGTTCTAGTGTGGTGCCTACCATCTCTTAACTGGTTGGGTAAGTTGGTATCTGTTAGCCAGCAGCAGGAAGAGCAGCCATAGAGTCAGATATGGTTATGCTTAATATAAAGTCTATAAACTGAAAACTTACTGCAGGTCAGAGTAGGTAAGTGTGGAAAATATTTATATGTTTTACCCCAGATGTGTCCTGCTGAAAATGAATAATTTTTCCTCCTTACTTTCAAAATAATGTGACAATTTAATTAAAGTGCACCTGTTGAATGAGCTTAATAGAGGCAGCCATTCATAAAGAAAACAACATTTGTAATGAGTAAGGCTTTAGATTCATATTTAAAGATTAGGCCATATTACTATCACTATTACAAAATAATCCCATTGTGGGCTCCACTTCTTCACAGAGACATGTGGATGCAGTTGTAGACAAGCTGATGAGTTTGCTGATGTTGGGATGTGCATATCTGAAATTTGAATTTAAAATGCTTCAGGCATGCATAAAAACAAACAAAGGCAAAGGGTTAGTTTTTAGAAAGCACTTCTTGTAGAAGACCGTATACTATATATAAAAATAATCTGCAATCCCAATCTCAAGGGGCTTTTGGTACTGACTGACCCAGCTACCTCTGTTAAGTGTGGACAACAGGAGCTCTTTTTATTATATATGGTACAAGTTTCCTTGTATATTGGTAAAAAGACTTTGTTATAACCCATTCATTGTGAGGACCACAATCATTTGGTCATTCTGTGTTCATGTCAAACCAATGAAGAAAACTGTTTTTTTTCTGTTTTCATTTTTTTAATTTGTGTTCATGACAAGACTGAATGTTAACCTCTATCTTTTGTTAGATTTTTAACAATTCTAATAATAAAAAGCACAACTGATGCATATGCTGTTGAAAAATCATAATAGTTATCAATTCATTCATCCATCATCATTAATAACTCTGAATGTAGCTAGTAGGAGCTATACAATGTTATGTATAAAGAGGTACTAATATGTTCTCAGATGACTGAGAAAAAAATATACTTATTTAAACTTTGACAGGACATAAAACAGTGCACTATTGAATGATTACTATGTCACTGATCCAAATGTGGTCTTTATAAATAGGGTCTTTAACTTGTTTGCATAAGGCTTCATTAACAACATGTGTTCTGAAGCACCACAAAAGAAATGTAAAGGGTTGCCATTAAATTAAAATAGGAACCCATATACACCTAAAAATTAAGCATACGAAATATTATCTAATGCTATTTAAACACTACAAAATCAATGAACTTACACGGTTATGCTGGCCACTCTTATAGCATAATTAAGGTAATCACAACAAGCTTTTATTTCAAAAACGGCCAAAGAGATGAACCTATCCTTCTATTAGCAGTAGTGATTGCAATACATTACTGATGAAGACAAAAAAAATAGACTAAAACTAAAAATAGTTCTAAATCTTTTGACAAGTACATCCTCAGTTTCAGATTTGGGGAAGTTCTGTAGAACTTATACCAGGTGTTTTACTCTTTGTACAGAATGAAGTAGGTAAAAAATACCGTTTTCTGTCTGTATCCCTGTTGGATACACTTTTTTTCTCCCTCCCTTCTTCCCTACTTTTGTTTTCTCCCTATCCTTGTGACAATTAGGCCACTACTACAAGTTTACATCCCTATTACCCTTTCCTGGAGTGCTCTGTATATTATGCCTTTGGAATAGCCACACAAATAAAATCTTATAAAAGTTCAAAATCTTTTTTGCACTATATAATTAAAAAAAATGTTAGAAATAAAGTGTCCCATTTAATGACCAGATTCCCTCTCTGTATATCCTAGACAATCTGTCAATATAAATATTTACTGAGACTTCCATCTTCTGCTGCACCAGCAACCAGCCCATTCCCAGGCTGAATGTAAAGCTATTCCAGAACAATAAGCTAATGTATCATTGCAATTTAGCAGAGATGATTGTACCTAATTTAGTTAAATTGCTAGGCACAGGTAGGTTTCAGCAGCAGGAATGGACAAATAGTTAAAGGTGTAGAAACTTGAAAAACAGACAAATCAAACCTTTAAGATAAAAAACCTTAGCTTCAAACTTTGGGAAGAACTAAAGTTTAACCAACATTTTTTTGGGCAGAGGTACAAAAACACACTAATATTTTTATTCGATTAAATATTTTTTCTTTTGATCTATAATACCTGCTCAGAGGCTTGACTCACCTGCTTTAGTCTTTTGACTAAAGTAGGCATCAACTGCACCCCTGCTGTGAGCTTCCTTCACCCCTTTATCTGTAATGGATTGGGTTATCTTGCCTAGGTAATCAACATTGCTTCCACTAAGATACATTACATTTCTTCTTTATAGGTGTAAACACACACATTTTAAGGTTAGGAGTGTGCATGTTTATGGAGAAGGGTTTCAAAAGATATATTTAATGGTGATTGTAAAGTTGATCTAGGCTAAACCAAATACTACAAAGTAGCAAACATTTCTTTGACAATTCTACTGATAATGCATTTAGAAAATTTGCTACAGTTGGGTTAATTTAGTATGCATGATGCACCTTTTGGACCACTAAATTTACAAATTCTGGGCCGTGCAAAGGGGAGCTGTGTGTCACTCAAAGGGGAAGAAACTTTCCCCAGAGTGACATGATGATGCCAGAACCCACCCATTCTTCCATTATGGGTCTGAGCCTACGATGGGAGAGTGGGTGGGTTGCGTCCAGAGACAAAACCCGCCCACTGCCCTGAGCCTGCGATACATTTGGGAGACATGGTCTACGGCTCTGGTCGGTGCCCTCCCCCCAAGCAGGGTCCTTTTCCTGGTCTTGCTGGGGGGTGCACTGGCCAGAGCTGTGGACCACCAAAATCTTCTCATGGACCACAGGTTCGGGACCGCTGTTCTAAAGAATTAAAAAGCATTTTTTCCTATACCAAATACAAACTGGATCCTAGGCTCCATATGTTATGACACAGCAACTTTGACAGAAAGATTGAGCACTATCACTTGTCTGAAATTAGCTTTCAGAAACACAACTAAAGAGTATGGACTGAATAAGACAGACAGCCCACCGCAGCTCACTCTCATCACCCTCAAATGAGATGGGTATTAGGTGGCTGTCAGGCATTGAGCTACCTATAACCATCAAATAGGGGTAGGTGAACCACTGATCTGATTTTGCCCTCACTGTGCATCATTGCTCTCTTTATAAAATATTAATTTAATTCACTTTTGTAAGCAATCAACTAAACTCTGCTTGGTAACATAGATTAGGAAATATGTAGCACCAAGTTGCCATCTCTTGATAACATGACAAATACTCTTTAAGAGAAAGGGAATAGGAAAAGCTTATTTGAAAATGACTGTAAAAAAACGTACACAACTATGCACTGTATTTAGACATCTGATGTCTTCCAGTCTGACACAACTAATGGTAGAGGTGAAGTTATGTGCAGAAACATAGAATTGCATATTAGGCAATGTAAAAAGATGACATAAAAAATATTAAACCTCCAGGTAATACAGTTTTGATGACAGTGTTCTTTTAACAACATTAAAGTTATTAACACACCCATAATTTTTTTTTATTTTTCATAGTTCACAGCACAGATTTCGTAGTAGTTGAAGATAATGTTAAAGACAGATAAAAAGAATGTAAAACGTGTTTTCTTAAGTGATGCCAGTCAGTCTCAGACGAGCTCTATTTATTTTTTAAAAGGTGCTATGTATATATTTCACCTATAATGTTTATAACCCATTCATCAAGCATTGTTTTATTGCTATGATGTTTGGCAACCACTTCCTAAGCATCCCACTAAATCAGTGTAATACATAAAATATGCACCCTTAAAACTGTATGTTAAATAAAGAAATACATAAAACAAATGTGTCTAAACTAAAAATCACCATGAAACACATGTTAATTTCATCTGTTTAAAAATTCATGTAATCTGTATACAGTATTGGTAAGACTGATCCATAAAAACTAGAGCAATGGGAAAAAGACAGATTACCTATAGCACCCAGTCAGATTGCAGCTTTCAATTCTTGGTTACACTAAAGAGAAAGCTAACAGGCTGCTGGGTGCTATGTACAGTACAACAATTTTCCTATGCCCCTTTTTCTGTAAATAAGTTCTACTATGTAGCAATAACCAAGGTGTAATATACAAACATCACAATATCTGAACAGGTCTATATAAAATCCTAGTACAAAAACACAAATATAATGTGAATTATTCATAGACAAAAACATGAAGATTAACACAAACTACTGTTTGTATGTTAGGTGTCTTGTATGGAGAGGTAAATAAAACTTGTAGCATATGATGTATATACACTGTAACTACCTCTGTTTAAGGGGATAGCTACTTTTTTTTATTCATGGGGTGAATTGTAACTGTGAATGAGTGACATGACATGAGAAAGCAGCCCCATAAGTTCAAAGACCACCTTTTCCTTGAAATCCTCCCACTGTAACCTTTCCAAAGACTGGAGCACCATTTTACTGTAGATTTTTTAATCTTAAAAAAAACTGTTTCAATGTGCTTTCTTGTGAAAGCAGCCTAAAGATTTAGGTTTAATGAACAGTTTCAGGACAAACATTTTCATCTTACTCCTTCATGTCATATAAGATTTGCTCTAAAGTTCCCTCTGGCAGCCAAGGGTTGAGCAAATGGTATAGGTATGCATTGATAGCATCAAGAGAGACATATCTAACTGTAGATATTACAAACTTTAAGCATCATTCACATCAATCCTCATTCTTCACCAACTCACCAATGTTATTTTTCATGATGATATTGGGGGTACATTTTGTAGAATTTTTTTTTTAATCCACAAACTGACTTAAATACAACTTGAATGTAATTGTATTCCTTGAATGACTGGATAAACCATGACGGGAGAGGAAACATACAAAAGAAAATGTAATTGTGGCATACATGCTGTTGTTGGCTGTTACTAACAGTATGTCAAAGATAGTAATATTTGTTTCTGATTTTGGCTGGATTAATTTATCGTACAAGTCTTCAGCTTCACCTTCGTTAAGTGTCCTGAAGCATGTCTGGATTGGCGTGTCCAACATTAGGACCACATGCAACTAGTATTTGTGTGACTGTAGGTATTTTGTGTTAATATTTATTAGATATGTGTAGCAGTATTTTTAAGTAGTAACTCATGGGATGACCTCTTTATTTCTTTATTTGTAACGTGCAGTGTTTAGCTAGGTGCAGGTGGAATTTTTGTCAGTAATAGTAAGCGATTGTACCTGTATCACTTCATCTGTTCCATCGTCCTGAACCATGAAACCTGATGATTTTGGCATTGTTACAAGTGCCTTAAATTCACGGCATCTTCTAATAACCGTTTGGTGTTATGCTGCATGACTATGACAAACACACCTCAATCTGTTGTCCTTTCTTAGCTTGCAATGTTTTACAGTTCTTTCTGCTGACAGTTTCTAAGCCTTTATTATATATTTATGAAATACAGAAATGATGACTTTGTTTTATTGATTTCTGTTTAATGTTCTGGAGCTGTGTATCTGTTAATGGGATGCAGCATCATTTCTGTGAAATGTATTAATGTATGTGCGGGTCTAATTTATATAGAATACTATCAGTCTTTTCACACAAGTATTAATGTTTTGCTAAGGTGCACATAAAACTAAAATTAGTTTGCTCTACCATGCAGTGTAGCAATTCAGACTTCTTAGGTTCTAGAAAAATGTTTTTGGCAAAGATGAGGTAGCCCATAATCACTTCATATAAAGGGGAATATTCACTGCACTGGTCTATCCTTCCAGGAATTGTTGGCAAACTCCTGAAAATTTGATGAATTCTGACATTTAGTGGTTGCATTATCTTTATGTGTTCAAGTAGAAAAATGCAGACAGAAGTGTTGGCCCTGGATGGATAAAATTGGACACCAGGTTGGACCACCCATGGAGATGGCCTAAGCTGACAAACAGAGGCATTCAGTACACCTAAGAAATGTTCATATTATACAAAGGACAATCAACACAGCCATCTTTCATTTAAGAGGAAATATGTCAGTTTTGAATCACATAAATAGTCTGCATTCTCTTTGATAGCCAATGAGGGTGTAAAACATCTCTTGTATACTCAAGATAATCAGATTGATTAACTTTGTATGTTGGACTGTTAAGCTGCGTACACACGGCAAATTTTTCTCGCCCGATAATCGGTATCGGCCAATTATCGGGCGAAAATCTGTCGTGTGTACAGTCGGTCGTCGTCCATCGTCCGACGACCGTCCTGGCGGATCCATGGACGATGGACGACGACCGATCCTAATGAAAGGGAAGGGGAGAGCGCGCAGCAGGGTGCCGCTCCGTCGCTCTCCCCCTCCCCTCTCCATAGAGCATGAACGGTGCTGTATGTACAGCATCGTTCATGCATCGTGCAGTCTTTTCTCGTTGGAAAGGATCGTGAAAGATCCTTTCCAACGAGAAAAATTGCAGGTGTGTATGCAGCTTTAGAACTTACTTTCTAATCAATGAGAATACAAAGTACCCATTCACCAGCCAATGGAGGGGATAACAGCTATCTCAGTAACTGAAGATAGTATATCTGTAAATAATATTTTAGGATCCCCTCTATTGTGTCTATCCCCTCTATTGCAACTATAAATCTTAAAGAGGTTATGGTTAAATGTCAAGGCAGATATGGTAGTGTATATCCATATTTTCCTTTTGTTTATGGCAAAGGACCCTTTAAGGCAAAGCAGGGCATGGGACCTAGGTAGAGTATGTAGGAAAAAGCTAAAGAATAATTGTGTTAAACTTGCATGTTAGGCTGTAGCTTTCTCTAGCTTTTAACATATCATTACAAATCAGCCTCTGTCCTTATGTCCCTCCTAAAACCGTAATATGGACCTCTTCACTAGCAATCAGTTCAAAGACAGAAAACTAATTAACAGTTCTGAGAGGTAAACTATGTGTAGGCATGTAAGTAATACTTGTGAAAGTGTTACTTCATCTGCTAAATGTATTTCCCCATTTGAACGTTCATAAGCAATGGCTTTTTATAGAAAGAATTTTTATTAAACAGGGCTAAAGTATGACCTGAATGAGAATTGGGTTCTAACAACTGCATATATAATAAATTCTTTGCAAAAAATGCTGTTGTGTCAGACATTTTTGAATTCTAGCCCACTGTAGTGAGTATTGTCAATGCAGCATTATAGGGCATACAACTTGTAGGATACACATTTTTACAGGATGTTAAAATGGAAGCTGTAATTGATGATCTCCTGAGACTATTAGCTTCCTAGTAATACTGAGAAAGTGAAAAAGAAATGTCCATATTAGGAAAAGGAGAATAAAGTCAGAAGATCTCATCTGCAGTAACCTAAAGTTCCACTTTTAGGTTTCCATGATCATGTGGCCATGATCATGTGGAAATGTCTCTTCTCCAATAATTCCTCCTACCTGCTGGATGGCTCCAGGTATCTGGCAAAAAAAGGAGGTATATACCATATTTAAAGGAGGTTTCTATTTTGTAACATGCCCCCACTCCTAAAACTTTTTGGGAGACAGATTGTGGGAATAGGACCCTGTCCTTAAATTTGGATCGTCTGAGTACCAGGGTTTAAGCATTTTAGTGTATATGGTGCTGGCAGCTACATATAAGAAAAAGTAATCTCTGTAACTTCCATACTTCAAAGGGGACAATAGATTCTCAGCTTGGTCCTGGACCATATGCAGCCCAGTCATTTGTTTACATAGTAATACATATCATTATATATGCATCACAAAATAATTTAATAAAACTCTCTGCGACTGAAGATAGACTATCATGGGAGACCCTGGATGATCCAGCACACCAGGAATGGATCTGGTTAAGCATTGAAAACATTTGCCAGCTAACAGAAAATGTTTTTCAAGAAATCTATTCCAGGTTTGCTGAATTACCCCAGTTCTCCTATGATAGTCTATCTTCTCCTTTTATTAAACCAGGTCCATAGTGATTTTGACTAATTACAAAATTATGAACTTTGTAATTTAAAACATATCTCAAAACAGTTCTTTTTATCAATACTTTCATAAAATAAACATCTTTAAAGCAGTTCAAAGCTTTTATGTTCTGGGTGTTTCCAAGATTTGCTATATTTTAGTGTCACTTCTCAAAAGTTTAACATTAATGGGTAAACATAGCTGCATTGTGTATACTTTCCCCTGCTAATGCAGACTGCAAGTTCTTATCAGCGTGCCAAAAACCTAAACAAGGGGGAAATAAAATGCAGGGCATGGCTGGACCTCTAGAAATTGTTCAGGTCACACAATCATTTTGAGGTATGATAGTTCTATCCTGATTTTTTATTCCCAGTCCCTCTTTTACAACCTTCCTCTGAAAATCCTTCAGTTGTTCAGTTTGGCATAAGAAACTGTCTTGATTCTTGAACACCTGGAAGTCCATATATATATTAATTCAGTTAGGTAAACGTGATATTGGGTGAACATGTGTAAATTTTGGGTGGAAAATACATGAATGAACAGACCCCATAATGTCATGCAGTTTGCACTATTATGATATAGCTGCGGAGTTTGCCAAAATAAATGGAATGCTAGATTTAAGGTTTTTATGTTTGAATGTATTAAGTAAATATGACTTTATTAAGGTGAATATCCCCTAAACCACATCATTGTACATCAAGCAGCCTTCCAAAGCCCTTAGCAAAGCAGCTCCCTGCTATCTATGAGTTTTTGTATATGCAATTCATCTCTGACACAAGCTGTCAATACACGTAGAAGGCAGAATTGAGTGTTTTTTTTGGGGGGGGGTTTTGTTTGCCTATTGCTCTTGTTATTTTGTAATGCAAAGACATAAAATTTAGACTGAGTGTACATCAAGGCTTTGGGCATTCCAGACAGTATGGTTCAATTGGACGTTGCCTATTTATTCCACTTTCTGCTCTTTTTAAATGGTTGGTTATTTTGTATATTAATGGATATATTTTCCTTAGTCCTAAATTAAGGTTAACTTAAAAAAAAAAAAAAAAAGAAAAAAAAAAACTACTCTACTTTTGTCCGTCTGAACAAGTCTGTCCTCAAATGGTCTTTGACCAGTTGCACTCTTTTGATGTAGATGAACAATATTCTTCATATAATGAATTGCTCTTGATTTGCTCTGTATTTTACCTGCAGCCGTATTGCTGAGTGCCTGTTGTATACTTTATAGAGTTCCAATAAAGCAATTACTTTTGAATACTTTTCATGTTACTCAATGCAAAGCAGCCAAATCAGATGCAATGTGTACTGCACTTAGATAACACAGTTCTTACTGCATATGACCCGTTTAGCTTCATGCAGAATTCAAGCCATAGCTTTACTTTTGATGGTTTGGTTATGATGGTTTGTGTCTAATAATAAATCATTGCCAAAGTCCATCTATAAGTGGCAAATGATTCCTAAAATTCTATTAAATCCATACCACAATCGTACTTATCCCATCCATAAATATATTAGCAGCCTATATGAAATCACGGATCCGGATTGTCAGGTAAGTGTGTTATTTTGCAGGATTATCTCTTGGCCCTTTTTTTTGTGATACTTTAGGTTCCAATTGACATTGTAAAATGTCATTTTTTATATCAGTTGGTAAATTCTTTAAATTAAAATTGATGAAAATGAGGATTTAAAAAGTATGCACATAAGAACATTTCCTACCATTTTAAATCCATTTAATTAGAATTGGATGTTGTAGATTATGATCTTTTTATGGAGTACATGGCCACAGACATACTGGTCTTATTCTTTAAATATCTAGGCACTGATGTTATCTTTGCTATTTTCAAGTGTAATGTTTTATTTGAAGATCAAAAAACTTCCAATTGTTCAGCTCAGTTGAATGCTAGAATAATTCCAAAGATTCTCTAAGAATCACAGATTCCTTTATACATCTATTAATATTATTTAAATGCATCAACAAATACTCAAGTGTGAACCAGGAACACCACATAAATAAATAATTTCTAAACAAACTCATGAAACAGTTTGTGTTTTGGCAACCTAAGACGACTAACCATTCCAAAAAACACATATATGTGTCATGTATTTATTTTATTCATATTACATTATTTTATTCATATTATTTATGTAGTATAATTAGACCTTGCTAAAAAGTGTTTGACACAGTTTTCCATGGACAGATCCTAGACCTATACAGTAAATTTGGGTCTGGAAGCTCAGACATTTTAGCTTGTATATCATTACAAAGCTGGCTTAATTATTGCACTTACAGAGTAGTAATTAATGTCTGAACATTCAATGATTTTTATAGGATCTTTTACAAGATTTTTAGAAAAAAGAAGAAAAACAAAGGGGAGGGGGTAATATTGTCACTGTTTTTAAACCTGTTTATAAGCTATACACAATGTGGGATTAGACATACAATTTCTGTGAATTCAAATGAAACAAACATATGCCACTAGGGGTATTCACAGGCTGACCTACCTAGTTGCACTTGCGATTGAGCAAAAACATTGCAAAGTGTAGTTAAAGGTTGCCTAATTAACGGGTTTTGTAATTGGGAGCTAAACATTTATGGAACATAAAATCAAGTGAAAGTAAAACTGATTGATTCAGTGATACATTAAATGCTGTTCTGCATCTTCAAGAAAGAGAAATATATATATTTTTGTATTTAAAATACAGTGGTACCTCGGTATAAATCCACTTTGGAATAAGTCCAACTTGGTATAAGTTCTGTTTGGACAAGAAAAATTTGCTTGGTATACAACCTTTGTGCTAAAACTTGTATGGGTGAAAATGAGTCATAACACCACACGCTACCCTTAGTTACCTCTCTCGAGACAAAACCACGACTTCCCACGAGCGTTAGTACGCCAGTTGCATTCAGTGAACAACCCGCGCTATAACTCTCTGTGAATTACATACCATCTCCTCCTCCCTTCTCACCACCATCCTAGTAGGCACTCGACTCTTCTCAGCAAAGTAAAGTGAGGTTACATTTTCATTTATTAAATCTAATTGCTTTTGTATTTATGTACATTAGTATTAAACAGTGTTTAAATTATTTTATACAACCCCATCAATGAATAATATGGAAACGGATTTTCTCATTTTTTTTTAATTTCTTATGGGAACAATTTGTTTGGTATGAGTCCTGTTTGGTATAAGTCCAAGGTCCTGGAACGAATAAAGGACTTATACCAAGGTACCACTGTATATAGGAATGAGAGAGATAATCTTGCTCCATACAAACCATTATTATGATCCGATCATAAATATGTAGTTAAGTTTTGGGCACGAATTCCAAACAAGAATGTTGCAGCACTCGTAAAAATACATAAATAAATGAATAGGGGCATTAAGAAGCTTATAAGGAAAAAATAAGTGAACTGAAATAATTTTCCTCTAAAACGGGGGTTTAAGGAGATATATATTATATAAATGAGTAAGTGCATTACTAATCTATATAGTTTAGGGCAAAGTTATTCATTTTAAGGTTGCTAAAAAAAACACAAGGGGGCACTATTTGCACAGAACATTTATACATACACATCATGAAATCCATAATGCTGTAATTCATGGCAACCATTTGGAAATGGCTTGCACCCAACACAAATGCAATAAGATGCATTTCACCAGATTTCTCCATGTGTTACATTGGTTTTTGTCCATTAAATGCAAGTTATACTGTTAGTTTGCTGTTTTACTGCAAACATTGACCAATAAATGTATACAGAGGATTGAAACTGATACAGATGTCAGCCTTATCCACTTTCACTTGTAAGTACAATTTTATTTTTAAGTGATTTTTAGATGATTTCAGCTTTTTGAGATTAAATATTATACTGCTAGAAGGACCCATCAGAGGATGGGTACACTGCGGTCAGCCTTGGAGAGCTTTAATAAATCAGGGCCTGAATCTGATCTGAATGTCACAGCAGAAAATGGGGCTCATCACACCAGACAATGCTTTTCCAATTTTTTCTTGTCTGATTTTGGAGAGCTTTGTGTGTATTGTGTAAGTAACTGTTCTTAGCTAGCAGCAGTGATACCCTACTGCTGTAACTTTACAGCTTTACATACCCTACTGCTGTTTGCTTCACATATTGTACTTTCAGAGATTCTTTTCTGCAAACCTTGGATGTAACAAGTGGGGTATTTGACTTACTGTTGCCATTCCATCAGCTAAAACCAGTCTGGCCCTTCTCCTCTGGCATCAACAAAGCATTTTCACCCAAAGAACTGTTGCTTACTGTATATTTTCCTTTTTTCAGACAATCCTCTGTAAACCCTAGAATATTTATGTGTGAAAATCCCAGCAGATATACAGTTTTTGAAATACCATCCTGTCGACAACAGCCATGCCATGTTCAAAGTTACCTAAATCATATTTCTTCTCTTTTCTCATTCTTGGTTTGAATTTGGCATGTTTTCCTGATATTGTCAGCATGCTTACTGATATCATATTTGTTTTAACAAGCAATTAAATTATTATTTTTTAAATGTGGGCTGCAGATATCAAACCCACATACTTGACAAGTATAACAAATACTACAGAGGTAGAGGACAGAAGACCCTGTCCAATAGAACTTACAACCTAAGTGGTGGTGGAGAATTGCATACAACAGGAGGGAGTATTGAAAGGTAGCCTATTAATTTTGGATGATGGAAATGGTCAAGCATCTTTAAAAAGGTGGGTGTCACCAGCAACATGACCAAGCAATCATCAGTATCGAAGCCAAAAAAGCATTCATTAATGTTCACATTGGGTGGCTTTTTTCGTCGCAAAATTGGAAATGCAAGGCCCATTCTATAATTTACTTATGACCATGTACCAAAATCTCCCAGCCAGGGTTCACAACTTTTGATTCCTTTCTAAGCCGATATAACTACAGAAAGACACAAGACATGGGTGTGCCCTGTCTCTGTTGCTCTTTATTCTGGCAATAGAACAATTGGTGCACCATATAGAGCCGACTCGTCACCTGCATGGAGTTGGCATATGGAATGTGGATCTTTGCAGACAACATTTTGCTGTTCACATCTGACCCCTCGGCAGACTTGCCCCAACTCCAAACAATATTCAAAGAATTGAAACTACTAGCAGGACCCAAGATCAATTTCGTTGAGAGCAAAATCCTGCCTATAATCCCAATCAGCCTTATAACCCTGGTTATCCCATACCCCCTTTAAGAAAGTCATGGAGCATATACCCTATCCAGGCATTAAAATCAGGAAAACCACCTCTTCTATGTATAAACCTAATTACTCACCACTGATCCACTAAATTCAACAGGAACTAATGCTAAGGGAAAATTTGCCTATTTTACTGTTTAGTGAAAATGGTTTCCTTTGCCAGACTGTTATACTCTCTGCAAACAATCCCTCTGTTGCTCCCAGAATCTCTCTCAAACTCTTTTTACCGGTAGCGAGGGAGGGAGGAGTAAATTTCCCCAAGATTAGGCTCTTCAACCTTTCCAGTCTTTTCCGCCATGTGGCTGACTGGATTGGAAACCCCTCCTACCACTCTAACAGTGGACTGGAACCGGCTATGACTTCGCACACGGTTGGCCTATCCAGCTTCCCCCAGAAATCTAACACAATATCCTCCTCAGGGACACGATCCTGACCTGGAGAAAAATCAGAAAGAGAATGGGCCTGCCCTTCAGCTTCTGCACACACTTTCCCCAGGGCAATGATTACAAGACTTTCCACCTGTGGAAGAAGCGAGGACTGTCCACGGTGGGTGACTTTTACCAGCCAGACACTGGGCTTCCCTACCCACTGAACACACTTGTAGCCAAACACAAACTGCCACCAGCGTCGAATGAACTGCTATACCACGTTCAGCTTGCGTGGTTTTGCGAAGCCAAAATCAAGGATTTTCCCGCATCCCTCCAGGATAATGCCTTTAACAGGTTGTTGGGAACATCCCCGTTGTCTATTTCCACTCTCTTTAAAAGTCTACAAAATGTGTTCAACAAACCCCTATCTCAGTAAGAGAATGGCTGGGGGAGCTAGTCATTCCTGACCTTACAGAGAGGATTCTCAATGGCTACCTTACAGTACAGAAATTTATAATTAATAAAATCTGGAGGGAAACACAATTGAAGATCATACATAGGGCCCATAAGGTGTGCAGACTAAAAGAGTTAGAACCAGTTCAGGCCCAGACGGGACCATAAATGTGCCCAAATTTGGAACACATAGGGCGTCCTTCCTACATTGTTAGTGGACCTATGACAGAGTGGTCATAGGTCCAGAGTGGTTCTGGGAACAAGTACTGCAGTTTGTAAAATGGGTGGTCAGATTTGCCCTTCCTTGATGCCCAGTCTTGTGCCTGTTTGGTGACTGGACCAACCATGCAAAACAACCTTCCGGGAGCGGTAAGAAGGAATGGGCCAGTTTATGCCTCATGGCAGTGGAAAGGGACATCATGAACCAATGGATTCATCCTCAGCCCCTAGGCTAGAGATAATAAAGGGAACCCTCACAACCATAACCTATAGAGATATGCTAGAGGCCATACAACGGGAAGACGAACACCACTCCTGGCGATATGGTAAGGCTTTATAACAAAGATCCTTTGGAATTTGGAACAAAAGGTGATCCTGGAACGTTTTCAATACTCCTCCTGGCACATATTAAACATAACATTCTGGGGTACATTGATGCCCCCGGGATATGCGGATATCCCTGTAACCATGCAAACTGCACACAGACACTCTCTTTCACACAATGATCGCTGATACTATGGGACTCCTTATTTTGAATGTTGCTCCTCATGCTAGTACTAGTAGTAGTATGTCAAGATAACAAAAAGATGTATTATTTAATATGGTTTCTACTCTTGTTACTGTGCACCAGAATTGTTCACCCCCCCTTACTCCTATTTTAATTTTGTTATTGTCCAGCAACCATTTGTACTTTTTTGTATTGATGTTTTGCTTGATTTCCTTCCTGTTTATATATATTTAAAAAACCCCAAAAAATGTGATGAAGGTAGGGGCAAGTCTAATAGGTTGGAGCTCTGCAAGTGAAGAGGTTAAAAATGAGGAAGTCATGAGGAAATCATGGAGGGAGAGAAGAGAGTTTCTGGGGGTGCATTTGTAAATCAGGTCAGAAGAATAGGTGGGCAAAGAGCCTACCTGTTGAGTGATTTATTAGCAAAGTAAAGTAGCTTTTGGATAAAGAGTAGTGGAAAGAATAGGTAAAGATAGCTGCACCATTCATAATTGGATTGTGAAGGTGCTTGTCTGGTTAGAGAAACATTATTATTACACAGTATTTATATAGCACCAACATATTACGCAGCGCTTTACAAAGTCCATGGTCACTAGCTGTCCCTCAAAGGGGCTCACAATTGAATGTCCCTAAACCAGACAAGATATTGTTAGAGTAGTTCAAGTAAAAGATAAGGGTATGTACCAGGAGTTTGAGAGTCTTTGTAAACAAAAAGGGGCACATTATGACAATGTTGCACAGGTAAAAAAATATATATGATTGGAAGCAAGGAGTGAAATACAGCACAAAACCAAAGAAAGGTGACACCTAAAAAGAGTAGGGTGGGTCAAATTGCCATCATCCTTAAAGAGATATATTAGGAGTATTTCAAAGCTAGGGTTGGGGAAATGATGGGTTCTGTTTTATCCAAATTGAGTTTCAGAATTCTGTCACCAATCTATGACAAGCTGACAGCTGATAGGTAGCATGAAATTTCATTCAGGACGGGGAAGGGGGGCAGATAAGATTTGCATACATTTGCATCTGCATTAAGAAGGAATTGTAAGCCAAAAGTAGATATAAGTTTGCCAAGACAGGTCAGGAAGAAGAGAACAGATCTGAGGATAGACCCTGTTGAAACATGGACAGGAAGGGGAAGTGAGAGTAAGAGTTACCATTGAAGTGAACTTGGAGGGAACAGTTGGATAAATGGGAAGCAAACCAAGAGTGAGCAGTGTCACTAATGCCCTTTCCTTGCTTTGTTATACACAGTCTTTGTGACCTGCACTCAGCCAGCTACTAGTGTTGATGTTCGAATTCGGGTTGTCCCTATATTCGACCTGAATATGGCTGTTCGAATTCGGATAGACCCGACCCGAAAAACACGGGATTTGAAAATTCGGGAAAAAAAAGTTTTAAAAAAAAATAAAAATTAATCTTAAATGAATTTATTTGTATGTGTTTTTATTTTAACTTGTTCTTTTTTTATTTTTTTGCAGGTTATCTGACAATGACATTATGAATCATAATGTCATTGTGGGATTCCCGGACCATGGGAACTTTGCGGTCACAGGTAATTGAAAGCACGTGCCTTCAATGTATCTTTTTATAATGTATCTTTTTATGTATCCTTTTACAATGTATCTTTTTAAAATGTATCTTTTTATGTATACTTTTATAATGTATCTTTTTACATCTGTTTGGAGGTTGTAGAAGCTCTACACAGTGCTGAAAAAAACCCCCAATTTTTCCTCCCATTGACTTTAATAGTGTTCAACTTTGACATTCGACCACCTGAATAATTTTGCTCTATTCGAGCGAATAGCTGCCGAATCGAATAGTGAGCTATTCGACCAACACTACCAGCTACCCAGCGAAATTAAACAGCAGCCAACTTAGCAGCCAACTTATTATGAATCACGGGGCTATACTTTATGATTAGGTAGTTGCAGACTCTGTGGCAAGAATAAAATGTAGCTGATTTGATTATGCCTGTAAATTACAGTGAGCTGGGAACCAGAAAATTCTGGTAAAAGCCTTACAGTCAATGCAAACAAGTATGCTATATAATATACAATTTCAGTAAAAGGAGGTACCATTTTCACAGAAACCACAATCTACAACCTTCCCACTCATCATAAAATGAGAGGTCACCTTGCCCTGTAAACTGCATAACCTTAACAATTATCATCGCTCTTCTGGGTGTGCAGTGTGAGATATTATGGAGAATAGAGGTACAATTTGTCCGTTTCTCCTAACTCCTAGGGCTCTATTTACAAAAACAGGGAGTTAGACATTCCCTCAAACATTCTCTCAATGGAATCTTCCAGGTCCTTGTGTTTTATTGGCGGTAATTGATTCTAACCAGGGAATGTTTGAAGGAATGTCAGATTCCTGGTTTTAAAAACATAGCCTCTAAAGTTTCAGTTTTAGGTTAACAAATAATTGTACCTGCACGGATAAAGTAAAATTAAAAAAATATCAAAATTCTGAAAATTCTTAGTTCCTGGTTTTGCTACTGTCCATCCTCAAGTTATAAGTATTTATTTTACCATTAGATGTTCTATCACCTTGTTACTTCACCATTGATTAATGGAGAATATTAAATAAAGGAAAATGTATGTAAACCTTAATCTGTCACTTTGGAGTCATAGTCACAGTTAAAGTACATGTCCTGCCATTTTTTCAAGATTAGCCAGTACCAGTACAGGGTACAAACTCTATAAGTTTTTGCTGTCTGAAAAGATTTCCCTCTACTTCCTGTCCTAAATACACAAAAAGAAACAAGAAGAGAAAATCTAACCAAATGGATAAAACGTTATGCAATGTTTTTACTTGGAGATTCCATTGGGAACAGCTCTTCCTCCTGGAGGCTTACAACAAAAGGACACCACTCCAAAATAGAAGCAGGGTTGTCACCCTACCATGCCCTGCACAATGCATCCCATAGACACGATAGGTAGCCTAGTGGTCAACTAAAGTGCATGTGACATGCTAATAATAAATGTGAGACAATGGCTTAGCACTGTCAAACTGCACAGTAAGTGCTACTACTGGTAGAATATTCATAATAATGTAGACAATGTATGCTTTCCATGTCCACATATACCAATATTATATATAGTGCCTGATCAATCTAATAAAAAAACTAATACATTGTCAAGAGGTGAATGGGCCAGATCTATGTCCACCCAAGTACCATTTTACATTAAAGCATTATTTGCATATGATACTTTACAAGTAGTTGTCTGCAGTCTGAGTGGCAAATAAATAACAGTAAGACACCATTCAGTGTGTACTATCCACTACTTACCCTAGCTGAATACATCTGTATGCATTACAAGGTAGAGAAAAAAAGAGCAGAGAGATAATTCGCCAGGATGCAAGAAAATAAAGAATATATCATATTTTATGCAACTCTTTTAAAACATATACTGATTTATTCTTCAAACAGAGGACATGAAACCTTTGTTTAGACATACAAGTCAATTTATGCAATTTATAGGCTTTATGCTATTGGCATTTACTATGGCATTTCCTAATGAAATATGCATAGTATATTCATGGTATTGTCCCTTAATCAAATCTTTTTCTTCAAGGGTGTAGAATGTGAATGCATGACCTGGGTGCTAACTAAAATTGTAATCTACTTTTAGAGTATTCAAGGGAAATTGATGTTTTAAACACAATCTAATCCTCTTAATTTCATCAAAACACCTCCTTGTTCCTTGAAAACCACTTGCCGGGCAAAGAAAGCAAATTGATTAGGTTGATTGAGGCAAAACTTCAAATACAAAATTACCCTGTTCTTTTGAAACATGACCTGACCCTTTGTAAGGAATAAGAGGAGCTGTATCAAAAGCTGGCATCCCATTAACAATTGCTTAAAATCAGTAGGTGGATGAGCTTAAACTGGGAGTACAGTGATAAGGAAAGTGGAACTACTGACAAAGAAATTGCTAAAAACTTCAGTTAACATCGCATTAACAAATGTAACACAAAGAGCCGATCTATTGTTTCAACACTCTACAAATATACATTCCCCAAGATGCATTAGAAAATTAATAATAATGATCATAATCTGGACCAGGTGTAGTTGAGAACCAACCCCAAGAAAACAAAAGACTGCCTAAGATCTAGGTACTTTGTTCAAAATGAAAAACATCTATACCTGCGATTCTGTCAATATCTGTATGAGTTTATCATTGAAGTCCATTTGTATGTTTACACGAACCATTCACCTAACAATCCAGAAAATATTTACACATGGCACCCACTACTAATAAAAAACACATAATTATTGACCAACACAACAGAAATCTGTTATGTCTTAAGGCCCCCCCAGTAACTGATGCCACATTTGTATTGTTTTAAATTATAGTGACAGGGAAGGTGCCGAAACTTGTGCCTTTTAATAATGACACCTCTAACTAGAAAGACAACAGTCCATCCCTTTCTAATTCAAACTTGATGACTTCTCATCAAGAGGAACAATGCTAATAGGAAAAGCATGTGTCCCAAATCAAGGACTTCAAGCTAAAACAGGAAATAGCCATTTAATTATGTGTGCTTAACCTGTGAGTTTCTTGGTTACCTTTCTTCCTTTGTCTTTAAATAGTTGTGTTGGCATGATTACTAAATGATCTGCATGATATGATAAATGAATCGGTGAACAGAAAGTGACTTTGATAAACCATGTATACATACAGGAAGATTATTTGCAAAGTCAACACTGCAAGATAAAATATTAGAAAATAATAATAACTTATTTGTAAAATACAGTCACACAGTTAAAAAAGAGACCCTTATTTCATGCCAACATTCTAACACAATATACACAGTGAATATTACATATTACAATTGACATACACAAGAACACTAAACATTGCAGAGAATGATACAAAAGGAAAAAAGAAATGAAAGTTTCTTTTTTTAAATATGATTCAGAGAAATAGTTCAATAATTCATGCAAAAAAAGTCATAAACTCAACTTTTTCTTAAGATGTTAATAGTTCCATTTAACAAGGTTTTGCATATTCAGTTGTTTTAGCACCTTCCTGAACTCCTATTTAAATGTGTGTGTGTGTGTGTGTGTGTGTGTGTATATGTGTATATATATATATATATATATATATATATATACACATACATACATAAATACACACATGCAAATGTGCTAATTATATATGAGCATACTGTTTACACCAAGGCATGAAAGGACTTCCTCTACTCAGGGGATATGGAAATCAAATGAAGATGTAAGGTTATATGCACATTATATAAAATGTAGCTGAATATTATATTATCATTCATGTGATACCACACCTTTCTGCTTTAATAGTAAACAATATGATCCAAGTTTTGTCCTAAATGACTACTGCTGTGACAAAGAAAGTATACTATAGACTATATAGTCTGTAATGCAAACTAGGACCTCTACAGAGAAAAAAAGTCCCTCCTTCATCTTGAATGTGGCTCATCCTATTCCCTCACCTGGAAACCAAAAAACTGTCTGAATGTAAAAATGTAAATGTAAAAACAAAAAACAAAAACAACCTAACACAGTTGAACAGAACATCCCTTTTCAAACAGGGCCACATTGAGAAAGAGTATGAATGAATTAGAAGAATGCTTTCTGCTTTGATTATTTTGTAATATGAAAGACATACATACCATTAGCAGCAAAACACCTGCTGTGAATTAAAAAGACTTACCCTTGGTGTTCTTAGTGTCCCCCATTGCTGAATTCTAGTTTGTATTTCATCGTGTAGTTACTCTTCCTGCAGAAAAGATATGTCTGTTAAAAATAACCAAATGTATTTAATAATAAATGTAGATTTATTTGCAGATACAATTTTATCATAAAGGTGTTTAGGTTCAGTAGGATTGAGGACAGAGCTCTCTGTGCCAATCACTCTATTTCCTATCAGATTTATCAATGTGTATCTTTACAGACCTGTAAAGCATGCTAGAAATGAGATGTGCCTTCTACAAATTGACACTTTTAACTGTTAATTGCCTGTTATGACCTAGCTGGATGGAAGGCCATGCGGTAACACTCATTCCTTTTTAATAAGCTGCATAGGTTTTATTTATTGACAACTATTACAATTGGTATATATATAATATTACTAAGGGTCTGTATGATATGCATTGTCCAAATAATGTTAGTATAATAATGTTATATAGACGTTAAAAATTATTGGAAAAAAAACTTAAGAATGTGAACATGCCATCTGCCCAGTTTTTGTGTGTTCAAGACCTTTGAATGGCTGCCTAACGCAGTACATGTTAATGTAATAATTCACAGAAAATGCATAATAATTAAATCAATGTTGATGGACAAGACCTACTGATGACAAGTAAGTCAAATGATCATCAATAGTTTTCTTCAATTATATTTTTTTTTTTAATTTCACCCCTGAAACTCTGCCACAGCTTCCTAACTATGAAGTGACATTTTGCAACACAACTTATTGCACAACATACAACCCTTAGAAATGATAACATTCACACTAAAAAAAACTGCCTGTGCAGAGGAGCCCATAAACTCCTTGCACCCAAGATTTATCAACAGCTATGAAATGTTAATGTAAAAATTTATATAATATATATCCATCTTTATATGGAATGTTGGAAAATGTTTTTAGAACTATAATGAATACATTGAAAGTTGTTGTTTTGTGAAATGCCACAAGATGGAGCCAAATGTTGATTTGTTGAACAGACAAAAACATTTAGGTCACATATAATGCCATTACTAGCTGTCCTTCCTTTTTCTTTTATTTCTCTCTTTAGACAAAGGCTAAACCTCAACCCCCAACCGATTTAATTAACTTAGATGTTTGTTTGTTAGCTTAAGAAATGACACTGCAAGGAAACATCAACCAATGTAGTGTGAATGGATTTAGGACAAGCAGTAGTCACAGGATTACCTAACATTTAACCAGACGAATGTGCTGAGTACAATGTCTTTAAAACCTGCAAAAAACCAAGGCAAGCTATTTGTGAAAATGCCATCTTTGCCAAAGTCTGATTAGGACCTGGGGTCTACGGGCTGTTTGATCTTTGCTCATCAAAGAGAATCCTTAAACAAGCTTGATTTTAAAGTGCAGTGTGCAGGGATGTGCTGTGAAAACAAAGACTAACCAGTGATGGAGAAGAATGCCTTCACAATTTAGTTCAATGAAGTGCAATGGGTGCAGACCTATTGAGATCTTCAACTATTTGGACACACATGTATGTTAGTTTTCACAAAGCAGAGTTTTGGTTTTATTCAATTAAAGCGACAAAGAATTGAGGAAATTTAGTACAAGTACACAGGGATCTTTTTTAAAGAGAAGTGATACTGGTAGAGTACTGTAACATACAATCTAACTGCACATATTGTTTAAATGACAGCAGCATATTATACACCACACATTTATGAAAAATCAATGGCATTGCCCTTTCTTATTCATTATAATACACAATATATAGGGTAGGTATAAATTCAAAACATAATTTTAAGTATACAAAATATTTGTCAGGAATAGCGATTGCTCACATTATTAAACACAAATTAGACCAACATCACCAAAAGTGCCACACATAAAGGATTCCACTAATCCACATACAAGAAAAACTTCCTTAATGCTTGGAGTTGCATCGCCCATATTGTCAAAGAAAAAGATAGATATATGATAAATTATTTTAGCCATATAGCAAATAATAGAAATATCTATCTATGGTCCACTTCTGCCAAAGTGATGTGATGACTTAAATATGTAAAACATAACTTGCAATAATAATAAATTACCACTTATTTCATGAATCACTCATTATTTATGCTTTGTGACTCATTTCAGCTATGCTTGATTACTTCATTTGTAATTGTAACTAAATCAAACAACCTCAGGCAAACTGCTGGATTCGGTCAGAAATTGTATTTATTAGAATTAACAATGATGCTTTTTTTATAAACATATCTGAAAGTAAAGTCTTTGCCAAAAAAAAAAAAACAGTCCCCCACACATTGTAGAATTCTCTAACTTGGCATTTTCATACATATGACTATTAGTCTGTAAAATTAAATGGGATAAAAACATTTTAATTCTGTGCATTTGTAGAAACTTCTTGACCTTCTAATACACTGCACAGAAAATGTTAGTTTATGTTCTTCATATTTGCTAACTAATATATTCTTAATTAAAATATATGTACCCAGAATTATTAAAAAGTAGGCATATAGTCCCCAAGAAAGGTAATATTTGATCTTTTGTTGATAGTTTGCCAAAAATTGCCCGACAATTTCTAAAAGGCCAATAGATGCTTCACGCCTAGGGTGAAGAAGGTGATCTATAATAGCAAAGCTGTTGTGTTTTTCTGAGATTTGTTTGTCTAAGATAGGATATGGGCATTTGACACCTTTACTAGATCATTATATTTATTTAGATTAATGCAACCTGTTTGCACTTCAACAAAACTCAAATTGGATTTCCCAGAATATAAGAGTATTGGTAAGTGAAACTTTAGCTGTCCATGAGCTCTAAGTGGTACTTCTATTCAACACTTATGGGTGTATCAGGTAGTTAAGGTGTCCCTCCCTTGGCTCCATAGATCTTCCTGCTAACAAATATGCAGGCAGGAGGAACAACAGCACCCCAGAGTGATCCTTTATTTCATGTTAATAGCACAAATAAAAATTCATTTTTTAACGGTAGTCCGTTAAAAAGGTCTCCTGTATTTCAATACATGATTAATGAGAGGCAGAGGGCATCTGGCTGAATGCTTTTAACTTGGTGCTTTCAAGTCACCTGAATATTTTTCTAAGGACTGTGAAACTCCTCGATTTTAAAAACAAAACTATTGTTCTGTGTTTCTGTGTCTGCTTTCTTTACACTAAAAGCTAAGTTCAGATGGGCGGTTCACAGCCTTGTAGTTCTCTGCCCCTGAGCGCTCCATGTGCCCATGAGTGTGAGGAGGTATTGATATGCAATCATGCAAGTTTGCTGAATACTCTTGTAATCTGTTCTGGTTTTCTTGCCACGTGTCACAAAAGATCATGGATCATCGTCTTTCCTTCATAACACTTTCAACTGCTTGTTAATATGGTTGGAAAATATTCCCATGCAAGTCCATGGAAGGGGATCAGTGGCAGATCACCCTGACACACTGCATGCAGTTTCTAATTCTTTGCCTATATTGTACATTTTGTGAAAACAGGGGGCAATATATTTTGCTCCACAAGTGACTTTTATTTTTATTCTAATGACAATCAGTATAGTCCCATAAAATACTGAGACGTCGGTATCTTTGATCAGGAACATTTGCGGCAAAGGGACATACTTATGAACAGAGGCTTCCCTTTTTATCTAGCTGTTACTTATGCTGAAGAATAAAAGAATACATTATCTACTGTAATTTCATCTTTTGAAGTATGTGGCGTCCGGCACTTTGTAACACTCTGCAACCTTGTCTGAAAAAAGGACTAATAATGTGACTGAACAATTCATCTGGCCTGAGAGATGATGAAACTTGGTGCCTAGATAATGACTAAAATTTGAGGTTATAGACAGAGAATGCAAAAAATTCATCAGGACAGCTTTTTGAAGTGTTGAAATAAACCCTGTCTTGTTCAGAAAGTAATAACCTCTGCACACATCTCAGCATCTGATAAATAGGAGCAATTGTGTGTTTGTATGTTGTTGACAATAAATGGAGACTTGTGTCTCTTCTACTATCTCCTCTTCATTCCACAGTAACAATTACTGGCGGTATTCTACAGCCACCTTGATGTGAAATGACTTAATGCAGCAAACCAAGCTTCAAATGATTTTCTTCTAGTACCAGACACTGTGTATTGTAGACTTCAAATCTAAAACATTTCATCACTCTGTAATGATCCTCCAATTAAAACAGGACTCCGCATTTTTCTAAATGTCTATTGACTTTCAAACTCTTACTGGCCAGACATGCTTGGACTTGTAGTTCCTCAGCATGTAGGTAATTATGTATCTCCTTGTGTTTCGGAATAAAAACACATATAAATATGCTTCTTTCATAAGCCATTTATGTCGCCTTCATCTTTTTACAATAGTTAAGAGTGGAAGATCCATGGACAGACAAATAATAGAATGTCAACCTAAAAGCAGTATTACAAAGTCGCAGCTAGTAGGCGATAAAGCTCCAGTTAAGAAATCCCAAGCACCCAGGTAAACGAATGGTGCTAAGACTGCACGGTATTACAATATAATATAATAAATAATAAAATAGTAATGTAGGAATTTATGTGTCTATGTTATGCACAATTATCTCCACTGCGGATCAGACTTCAAAAAGATGCCAAAACTCCCTGCTAAAACTGCTACTTTTAAACATAATATAAAAAGAATACAAATATAAACATGGTCAGCATGAAACAAAAATCAAATGTATCATTTTCCACTTCATTTCTAGCGAGACCTGTTATTAGCAAATAATTACAATCTGCAACTAAATGCAAAAGTCATTTACTGGTCCCTCTAAGGTTTATCGTTTTACTTGATTATAAACTATTTAATGAGTATCCTGATAATGTGTGATCGTGCAAACGTGTGTTACAAGTAGCAAAGCTACAAAACTGACGAGTCTAAAGTATGCAAGGCATGCTTATCAGAGAGAAACAAAAGTAGAGATATACAGAAACTGATATATATATATATATATATATATATATATATATATATATAATTAAGGAAGCTATTTCCTCTTCTGTTATTTTGCAATTCCTCCCCTGCAGGCTGACCTGTGTGATCTTCAAAAAATTAATTGCTAATTACAATGATTGTGAAATCCCTGGCTGCCAGTCTGCCCTGTGATTTAGACATGGCTGGAGCGTCATAAATCCCACAGCTTTGAAATCCCATCCCTTGCCTTTGTTGTCCTGTGTTAGGGGCGTGTGTGCAAACAAGCCGAGCAGTATAAGTAGAGCTGCAGGAGTGCTGAGCATCTTCATGAAGTAGCGCTATACTCCCTCTTAGGATTTACTGCTCTCCCTGGGTGATCTTCTCTGCACAAGCTCCACTCTCTGCAGGACTGTTCTGGCTGCTAATACATCGGACCATGATGAGGATGCTGCTGTCCCTTGTAATTCTGTGTTCCGCTCTCCTACATGGAGCTTCTAGCTATGTCGTGAAGGCTAGCCCCAACTCCAACTCCATCAAGAACGTCCCTGCAGCACCAGCTGGACAACCTATGGGCTTCTATCCTGTTAGTGTCAGCCCGGACTCCTTCTATGATATGGCAAACAAATACCAGTCCTTTGATGCTTACCCGGTGAGTAGACACAATTCTGCCATTATTATTATATTAGGGAGAATATTTTATCTCATGGAAGCTATAGCCATTGGACATTATTCGATACATGCAAAAATAATTTATCAATGTATCCTTATTACTATACCATTAGAAAAGTCTGTTTGTTTTTGCTATTTAGCCTGATTCTAGTTGTCTGGCTAGTTGATTAAAGTACAGTGCTGCAATAATTTGGACATAATGCATATGTTTGTATGTATGTCATACTGACATGGTGGTTTTGTCTCTCAGTTGTACTCATGCACAGAGGATGATGACTGTGCCCTGGATGAGTTCTGTCACAACTCCAGAGGTGGTAACTCCATGGTGTGCCTGGCCTGCAGGAAACGTAGGAAGCGCTGTCTGAGGGATGCCATGTGTTGTATGGGCAACTACTGTAACAATGGTAAGTACTGCACAAGCCACACAGGGTCTACATCACCATGTCAGCCTAATCCACATGATGTTAAAAGAAACTTTATTCCTTCAACACTAATCATGATTCACTAAAGATCATTTTCTAGAGAACATATGCAACCAAGTAAATAGACCTTACATTTGTAACTTTTGCACAAAGTGCTAAATAAACCACGCCAAGTCCAATGTACTGTATATGTACTGTACATATTAGTGTAACAACATAGACAGGCTTGTGTACTAAACACAACTGCTCATTTATTTTTCAAAAGAAGAACCTCCTCTTACTAATTTAGCTTCAAAAAAGCCCATTGAATATTGCATTGTCTGTAACTGTAATTCTAAGTGGTTCTTGACAAGCGACCCTGCTGCTGCCTCTTTGAGAATTTGAACAAACAAACTTTAAAGCTCAAAGAAAACTCAGAACTAGGCTTTCAATGTTTTAACATGCCCACCAAAGGGTCACTTACCATGAGAATTGCTTTAATCATGGCTCTATTTAAGGCTGGGTTGCGGTCCATATGGGCCTCTTACTGTGTCTGTCCTCTTTAGTACCCCATTATGTAGACACACAAAACACATTGTCTTACTTTGCATGAAGTCTAACCAGGTGATTGTTTTGTGATGCAATGGGTTATACAGGTGTCTAGTATAAACATGTCCATGCGGACTGCATTGTTCTTTCATTAATGGTTCACACTTCCATATCATGATGCTAACATTTGCCCTGATTGCCTTACAGGTATCTGTGTACCAGTGGAACAAGAACAGGAGCGCTTTCCACATCTTGCATACCAAGAAGAGACAGGCATGGAAACCTACCACAATGAACACGCTACAGTGGATACTAACACTAAATTCACTACATCTCCATCCGGGGCTCAACCCAATAAAGGTAGGTTAGCAGTATAAAGCTCACCTGAAACTATTGGATTATGCCAAGCATGTCTTTTTGTACTATCTGACAGTTCTCCTCTGCATATATAGCTGCAATCATATAAAGCTGAAAAATAAGGGACTTTTTTTTCATAAATTGCCTATCCACAGATGTTTGGCTTTTTATTGTATTGCTGCTTGGAGATATTGGCTTCTGTAAAAGATAACACTAGGGAAACAACCATGTGATGTGGAAATAACCCAGTAGGGACACTTTTTAAATGTTGTCTTTTTTCCTCCCCATCTAGGTCGTGATGGTGATGTGTGCCTTAGGTCCAGCGACTGTGGCCTAGGATTGTGTTGTGCTCGTCATTTCTGGTCAAAGATCTGTAAGCCTGTTCTTGAGGAAGGTCAAGTGTGCACCAAGCACAGAAGAAAGGGGTCGCATGGGCTGGAGATCTTCCAGCGTTGTCACTGTGGAGTAGGACTGTCATGCAAGTTACAGAAAGGAGAATTCACAACTGTGCCTAAGACCTCCAGACTTCATACTTGTCAGAGGCACTAAATCCTTCATTGGACGTGGTACCAAGTTAAGCTGGGACTTTACAGCCGATTTGCTCTTTGGATGTAATTCTGTTCAAAAACACAGTTTACATTGCATACTCTGGCTTTCATCTCTGGTCCAGGGTCCCATGAATGGTTTCTTTTTATGGAACTGCATTTTATTTACAATGTTTGCAGTAAATTACTGTGTTGTAAATACAAACTCTCGGTTGTACATATTTATGGATAGTAAGAGTTTCTAAACCTATCTCCCATTTTCCTTTCACCTTCCTAAATGTACATACATATCCATTCCCCTTTTTATATGATATGTGTTTTATGTTTGTAGAATGTCTGCATTTTTATTTTAAATAAAATATTTTAAAAACTGAGGCTACTTCTGTTGTGGTTCCTACATACTGTAGTAATCAATATGTGTTACAGATATGATACGGATATATTTGCTGTTTAAATAGTTTAGCAAAATACTTTTTATCTTTTCTTTTCTTTGCAAACATACACAATTTAAACTTTTATCATTAAAGACAACTTGTCACGAGAAACATTGGAGGTCTTAGCTGACCTCTTCTGATATTCCAAGTGGTCTGAATGTAAGGACTGTCTGCAATACTATGAGTAACTAAATATGTTAAAATAAGCATGCAGATTAAGAAATCTATTTAGGTCCCTTAAGAAAGAATAACAAGCATAACAGCCAGATAAATAGTATTTTCAAAAATAGTTCAGTAAAGACAGGCTTGTATTTTAATTACATCAACATACACCTGTCCTGAAAGAAATATGTTGCCTAGCTGTCTATGGTTTCCCTTCCTGTCATTTACAGAACTGGATGATGCAGAAAATAAGAATTCTTTATCACTACATATTGTTTCAGGTTAGTGACTTAGAGCCCTGAAGTGAGAGCATCAGCATAATGGCCAAACTAAAAATTTCAGGAATTCTATTTTTTTTTCATAACAGGCTTTCCTGTTTGGGGAAAAAAAGTATTTATGTGGATTTTTTTTATAAATACATACATATTTTGTAAATAAAAACACACACACACAAACACTCCTAGTGCATGTGCATACCATACAGATCACTGCTAAAATAATTTAGACATACTCAAAACACTTTCATAGGCTTTCATTAATTACAACTGTATAAAATAAATGGGCATATGCTGACTGTATAGGGAAATCATATTCCAGGAAAATTAAAACAATTAGATGAGTACTTCTAATATGAGTAGTAAATCCAGCTTGTCTTACCAGTACTTTTAGTGTGATATTCTTTGTACCTACAGAACTTGTGTACCGGTAATTCTAAAAACAAAAAAAAGATGTATTTTACTTTTCCACAGAAAAGGGGCTTCAATGCAGACAGGGAGGACTGATGTGTTATAACTAGAATTAATTATACATGAACACTAATCCAACTTTTTAGTATATTTTATTTTATTCTCATAGAAAAACAACAAACCTGTTGCTGATAAAAATAAGCCATAAACACCAAAACATGGTACTGTTAATAAAAGATAAAATGCCTTACTAACACAAAATCAGACAAAAACCATAACACCTTTGGTAAATCAAAGATTGTTGGTATGACATATCTGTCAATATGAACCTAAGTACTGTATCAGGGCCAACATCAAGACCAATCACATTCACAAAAAAATGTGGAACTGACAATCATTAGTTTATTGGAGGTGTTATGGTTATCCATGGTTTTGTATATTTAAAGCCAGGATGTTTAAATCTTTTGCTGTGTTTAACTAATTACCCTGCCATGTGATCTCCTCACATGCAGGGTATTAGCCTAAGTAAACCATGACTTTTCCTTTTAGGTACCTTCAGTGTCTGGCAGGTGCCCCCACTAAATATTTGTGTTCACTGGGTTTTGTACTGCTTTGGGATGAAGATTACAAGTAGCGTTTGGCCAGCATCAGACATCAATGACTTTACTAGGGAAGTGATAGCAATGTAGATTGGATGCTTGCTGAAATAACAAAAGTGCTTGATCTTTGCATCCTACATCTGTGCAAACACTATTTTAGCAAGCAGCTTGCAATTTGGTAAAAATCCTATCAACTCAAAAACTCTCCGTCTCTGCCAGGAATTTCATGGTGCAGCCTTATGTCATATAATAGAAGCCTCAGGTTTAAGGTATCTGTGCAAGAGCCTCCAAAATTTTTTTGAAGACATAAGGTAGAGAAAATGTCCACAATTCAAAGAAAAATAGCTTTCAAAGGACAGGATGTTATATACTGCTATCCTTTGTCAATGATCGATCCTACAGGTATTGCACATAACACCCTCCCCTTCTTTCTGTGCCCCTTGTAAGCTTTTGTTATCTTCAGAAAGCTGCTCTCACTTGCTTCAGCCTCTCAGATCATGTGGTTGAAAACATCAGAAAACATAATAGCGAAAAAGGAAACAAAAAACCATTTTTTGCACATTGACAAAGATATTTACGATGTAGAGAAAGACAGGGAGCAGTTTCTGAGCAAGTAACGTCATTTGATCTGTCAGAATCAAGGGTCAGCCTGACATGCAAGACCTTAAAAGCTCTATTGCTTTAGGGTATTTTAATGCCTGAAGCAGGTGGAGGATTTTGTTTTTCTTTAACAAGACCCCATTTTTGTGCTCCAGAAAACATACACTGTATTCCTATATGTCAACACTACAGACTGCAATCACTTTTCATTGTGCTAACTGGGATCAACAAGGTACTAGTACAAAATACTACAATCCCCAACCACAGAGCCCATAAAAATCAAATAAGGGCCACCTAGATGAAATGTGTTTTACAGCATAATATACACATTTATTCACTGTACTAACTCTTCAAGGTATACATACCTATCCACTATACAGCCAAAAAACCCTGATACTACCCACAAGTTATGAATACTAATAGTGACCACCTGCTTACAGGATTTTCTACACCTACATTAAATAGAATATATACTTATATCTATATACTTTTTGTTTATTGGAGAATAAAACATTGATTCGTAACAATATATTCATTCAATCACATGCTGTATGAAAATCAGAAAGGCTGATGAGTTTACCCTAATTTGAACATACAACATATTGCAGCTATATGGCAGAGCATTTTATACATGTTGGGTGTGAATGGGAACTTGTCAGCAACTTGAAAATGTGCAGGTAAAACACAGAAAAAATATAATACATTCCTGTAGTTTTCTGTACTTTTAATAAATTATTTTTCTCCAACTGTGCCTTTGAACTTCTACAAAAATGACTATTTCCCAAGCATAGCCTTGCATGTCATAGCCCTCTCATCTTCTGGAAGTGTCTAATTACTCTCTGTGCTGGCCTTGGTCCTCCGCCCATCCATGTACCTTACTGCATAACCTTTTATGTAGCCGTTAGAGAAGAAGTGAAGGAGAATACTATAATTTGAGTGACAGTTCTGAGTTTGCTTGGGGCTACACCACATCCAAAATGGCGGCACTTAGCAGCAGTCTCAAGATTTTTTAATCTCACACTGGAGGTGTTTACAGGAAGATATCATACATAAAATGCACATATTCTCTTTTTTAAAGAGAAGGTTTTTGTTGAAGCAAATGACAACAGGATCTTTCTAAAAGCCAGATGCCTGCTTGAAACCTGAACATTGTCACAACTAACCATACCACAGATCAATGCCCACCTAAATTCATGTATTGTACGTAGTGTAGACTGCCTGGCTGGGCTGAAGAGTAGCTCTAAGATTCTTCAACCTTCCTTAACTTAACAACATAAACACGATAAGCAGTGGATCCAACATCACTGTTTTAGCCTAAAAACCTTACAATTTTTTCAAAGTATGTAAGCACAAAATCTTCTTGGCATCATGGCTTACTATATATATAGTTTGTTTTTTTGGAACGGTTTTCAAAACATATTTTTGTGTATCTTTTTATTAATTTCCTAGAAGATTCTGCCAATAACAGCATTTTCTGTTTTAGGTGGACGATGCTAGGTCACTCTCCTGCAAATTGGGACTGGCAACTTATCTGTTAACTTATATTGTGACCTATTGTGACAGAGATGATGGCTCAAGAAGATAGGCATGTGAAGAGGTCCGAGAGGTTGATTGGTAAGGCTTGAGTAACTTAAATGGAAGCAAGTACTCAGGTGTGCTAACCACACATCAGAGTTTTGTAGCTAAGACTGGGAGCACAGGGGAAAGCCAAGTCTACAAACCCCAAGTTTGGGAACATTAATGTAAATGACTTGTGTCAGTTTTGATTTTGTTTGTTTTGCTACAAGAAGCTTGTGTTTCCTGTATGCTGAAGAAAGCTTATTTTGAACATAATAAAACTCAGTTTTGGACTTTGGACATCTGTGCCCTCTGTGATGCACTGAGCCCGGTTCCCCAAAATATCACACCACCACACACCACAAAAGGGTCCAATTTTTTAAGTTTTGATTATGTTTAGCAAAAATTTGTTAGAACAAAGCAAAATTAAAAAAAAAATTAAATATATAAAAAAGTTTAAATTTAGAGATGCTGCAGTCCTGGAGAAATTTAAATGACAAAAGACTGTTTTAAATCTGGACTGCAACTCTACCTATTAAAATCAGCTTATATATAAACATACCTTTCATTTCATAAGCTTTAAAGCACAGGGTTGCTCCAACAACATGCATTTTGTTTATAAAGTATATGATTTCTCTTCATTGAGATTATAGGTGTCCATGTTCAGAATATATCCTCCAAATTATATCTTCAGCAGTCACATTTAACATTATTACTATTTGAGCAGGATGATATTGACATGTTACATGTTTATTGAGAAATTAACCCCCCCTCTTTTTTAAATAAAATATATTCCTTTATGTTATTTTTCTGAAAATCCAATAAAACATATTGAAGCGGACCTATCACCACTTTTTTTAACATAATAATAAAGAGTAGCTAACCTTTTTATTTAATGAAAAATGTGGTGCTATTTTTAGTTTTTTTTCTTTGGAGGAATAAAAATAAAAAAGTGTCGATCCCACACAAGCACAGTAAGATTGACACTTTTTTTTTTCATTTTCAGAAAGACATGTCACCCGATTTTACACTGTGAGTGACATGTTTTCCTGAAAATTATGGCAGCAGAAGTAAAAAGATGGCCACACCTGCTTTCCCATCTATGCCGGAAAGAAGATGGAAGACAGGATGGCACATGACCTACAGGCCTTAGATTGCGGAGGGGGGGGGGGGGGGGGGATTGTGGCCTTTTGAAAAGCAAAGGTAAATGTTGTTTTTTTCATTTATTTTTTAATAAAAGTTCTTTCAAAAAAATAAGAACAGGGGCTCCAGATGTTATCTCCTATTATAGGGCATCGGTTCTAGTGCGCTTGATAGACTGGTTTCACAGCAGGCAGCTGAAGGAATGGGTGCGGCTGGAAGACTGTTTATCTCCAGTTAGCCTCCGATCCCTGCCATGGGTGGACCGGTCGTTGCTGCAGCCGGCCCTCCTCTACCGCCACTTACATTAGATTTACTACACAATTGGGATATCCTCCTCAGAGTGGGCAAATTATCGACGAACCCAGGACCCATGACCCCGCTATTTGATAACCCAGCGTTCCCCCCGGCAATGCGAACATCCACATTTCGATCTTGGTCCGCCTCAGACAACCGCCATCTTGGGAGTATACTACAAAATGGATGGGTTCCCCCACTGGCCTCCCTGGATCTCCCAAATAGAAGCAAGTTGCTATCATGGCTTTCATACAGGCAACTAACATCATTTGTTGCTTCATTTACTGATTTATCCTCCCTATATAGAAGTTTGACGGTATTTGAGCAGTTGGTTAGCTCGCCTGACCGCCCCTCTCATGTTGTGTCCTGGTTGTATGAGCTAATCACTCAGAACTCTGAACGCGCTGCACCTATATACACTAGATATTGGGAGAGGGAACTGACCGGACTCAAAACTGCGGACAACTGGGAAAAATCGTTTATCCTAATGCATAAGTTGGGCTTAACCTGTAAAGCTCAAGAGATTAATTACAAGATTCTATCCAGGTGGTACTATTGCCCTGTGGACCTGCATAGAATCTCCCCTACACAATCTGCCTGTTGCTGGCGATGCCACTTACACCAGGGGACAATGCTTCATATATGGTGGGAGTGTCCACTCATATCTCGCTTTTGGGACACGATTATTCAGTTATACAATGATATCACTGGATCCACCATACCCAATACTCCCAAAATAGCTCTTTTATCTATGATCCCGAGTTCGCTCAAAACCATTAAAGGTGGGGTTTTATGTCATTTTCCTACGACAGCAAGGGCCACTATCCCGAGATTATGGAAGCAATCTGTTGCTCCTTCTATAGCCAATTGTTTCTCCAAACTTGAAAAAATTCGTCATATGGGGATGTTGGTTGCGGAGGATGATGATAGACTGGAACAATTTAAACTTACCCGGTCCACCTGGGATTGGTTTAAAGACTCTCCCCGATTCCACACATATTTTACTTAGTGTCCAGGCCTACAAGATGGAACTCAACCCCAGTGTTGAGGGTTATTATACATCTCTTAAATTCTTGTATCGAGTGCCATTCCCCATCCCCCTCCCATCTTCCCCCCCCTGGGCTGTTTTATTATATATGCTTGTTTTTGTTTTTATTATTATTTGTTGTCTAGGAATATTGTTTTTTTACCCTGTGCCATATGCTTTTGCTAGCTGATATGTAGCTGTTTTAGTACAGGTTCAATATGTCCTATACGGTCCCTTTTGGACTATTATGTTTTTTGGTATATTTTTCTGGGTGTATGCAGCTTTCTGGTTATTTACTTCTGTTAACGCGAAATACTGTTATGTTCGATATGATGTATGCGTTGTATGTTTGATTCCCTGTTATGTTTATCTATTCTTTTTCTCTGAAAATTCAATAAAACTGATTGAAACACAAAAAAAAAAATGACATAGAATATACCTAGTGTTTTGGTCAAAAAGCTTGTTTCGTTGCACCAAGTTTTAAGAATAGGTGTTGTAGATTGGAACTAAGAATTAAAGACTTCAGATTAGCATATTCACCTTGTCAGCTGCCAGCTGCACATTTATGGGATCTGACATTCTCTGACAAAGCATTTCTCATTTTATAAATATGTAAAGGAAGAGGAATCTGAGTGCCACTTTACTTGCTTTATGACACTTTCAGGTCAATCCCGGCCTTTGTTATAACAACAAGGAAAATTACTGCGAATGTACGTTGAGTAATGGCAGGTTAGGGCAAACGTACAAAACAGGATGTTATTGGATTTTTTTCACTGTTTCTAAACAGGCCCAATATATCCATGTTTTCTGAGAAAAACAAATTACATCATTATTTACATCCTCTCCATCATATTTGTCTGTGATAGTGGTATTAAAAATGATAATGTGCTGTCCCAACAGTCAATGTGATATATTGCAGATAGCTTTAAGTACTAAAAACCTGTTTTTCTGCTTTCTAAATAGCTGCATTTCAGTAAAAACACAACTGACACTGTTATGTACATTCAATGTAATTATGTTTTAAAATGACAACTTGATACTTGATTCTTTCTAAACATTTCATGAATGACTTTTGTAATTCTAAGTAACATCCCTCCCAAACTCCCAAAATAAAAAAAGGTTTTATGCTGGATTCTGTTCCTTTGTTCCAGCTGTCCCCAAGTCTCCTCTATTCATTAGGCTGTCCTGAGGCCAAAGTCCATAATGTTTTGTATAAGGTGACTTTCACCTGTTTGCTTGAATTTTTGCAATTTTATGAGAAAGTCAACTATATGGTTGGGAAAAAATACTAGCATGGTGTGATAAAAGCAGACAATATTGTATATCTGCACATGATAGAACCAGGCTTGTATTTATTAGACTGCCCTGAATTCAGATTCTTTTCTGATGACACACCCTTCCGCCAGTAGCTCCTAGGCTTCTGAAGTCAAGGCTGACTTTGGACCAAATATTTGCAAGCAATGTTGCAAATAAAAGGCACATGAAAAGGCATAAAAAGCATATGAAATGCATTTTTGATGGAATGGGAGATTAGAATCTTTTTGAAGTTTTTGCCTTTTGAAGGTTTGTGTCCTTGTTAAGAAAACTTACTTTTTTAGAAGCGCAAGGAAGGGAACCCATGCTAGGTTTTCTGATGCAATCTGTGTTCCTGTTGGGAGATTTTCCATTTTACCCTCTATTTCATGGAGTAACGCGTATCACTGGAATAGGAAGTAAGGCAAGTCTCCCCAACTTGGACACAAAAAAACGACAGATTCTTATGCTTCCTAAAACCTAAAATATGTATTGGTAATAGTTTATATTGTGAACATTTTATGAAGATCCACAAAACTAAATGTAGAGTACTAAAACAATAATTTGCGATTAATAAGAATAGGAGATATCAGTTCTTGAAGAGGGGCTAGAAATGTCATACAAGCAAACACAAATACAGATCATTAACAGATTTTAACCTCTAAACTAACCACTGCTGTATACTTACTCTAGCATTGATTACTAACTGTTAACCGACATGTGATGAAAACTCCTTCTCTAGTGCTAAAAGCTACTGATCCATTCAATGCAATGTTCTATTTAAATTAAATCTGATCCCCTACAAACATTAGATGTTTGCGGATCTTATCCATGTGTATTTTGTCATGTTACTTCCTTTGCTTTTATCCTATTTGCATCCATAATTAAAGCTTTTACCAACAGTGCTAGAGGGAATAGTATTGAACATTTAAACGTGCACTTTCTGATCTTTGATCTTCATGTTTCAGAGGAACTGCGGTTGCTATTTTGTTTGGGATTCTGGTACAGGTAAATGCAGCATTCAGCAGAGTTTGTTCATCATATGGACACCTGTACTGTGAAATGCCAACGGCTATTGTGCTTTGAAAAGCTTTGCTGGGACACAATTTGGTGTTAATCCTGATGAAAGGTGTGTCAGTCAGAAGACTTGATCTTGTCGCCAGTGGTTGCCGCACTGAACTGCTGACTAATGAATCCAGCTTCTAAGTACGCGTGTGTATAAATGTACAATTTGAAGATCTTTCTGCTTACAATGTAGACTTTGTAATGACACATGTTTTAGGTGTGTAAGTAGGACGTCTGTAGTTTAAACATAATATTTCAGAACAATATTACAGATCAAGGGACTGAGCTAGAAATACCTCCAGGGTAAGATAAAACCAGAGAGGAAATTGCTCTAATACTTTTTTGATCATTCCTTTTGCGTCAGGTCTGTTGTTTTAATGCTTAAAGTAAACCTTAAAGTCATTTTTAGTTCCCACAGGAACATTAAGGATTTGTGATTAAAAAAAAGAATGAGAATCATCCAAAAGAACTGATTTTTAGAACGGTAAGTACAATTAGCTAGTTTTTACTAAGGGTTACATGGATATGTCAAATTAAAATACAATTTGCTAGGGATGTTATACCTTCATTTTAAAGGGTTTATTTAAATAGCAGTAAATCTGACATTCACAAATATATGCCCTGGTAAAGAATCTTCCAAGTTCATTTATTTTAAAAGGCAGTGATTGATTCTCCACCAGAGAATAGTTATAAGTAGACCCAAGTGTCATTAGATCAAAAGTTATAAACTTTGTTATAAGATAATTTATATAACTAGATAAGATAATACATGGTCAAAGGTTATTAGTGGTGTACCCCAGGGTTCAGTGTTGGGACCTTTACTGTTTAACATCCATTGTGGTCTGAATAAGTATTATTTAATGTCAAAAGGGTACAATTAAAAATACTTATTATTTTAAATTTCCCGCCTGGTCCCGCCTCCAAGCCACACGGTCCTGCCCCTCAGTCGCAAGCTTGCTCAGCCGGCATGTGCTTCCCCTGGCCTCGCGTTCCCAACAATCACATGCCGGGGACAGCAGGGCATCGCCAGGCTACACAGATGCTGGGCGGGCATCGCTTTAGGACGCCGATGCCAGGAATCCCTGGAGGACGCTGCGGGCACTGCTGGAACAAGTCGCAGGCACCGCTGGAGCACACCAGGGGCATCGCTGGAGCACGCCGCGGGCATGTGGGGACCAGGTAAGTTTTAAAACTCCCTTGCAATTCCACCCCGAGTGTGGCTTAGGGTTACCGATTTTGATACTTAAAATTAACCCCAAGCCACACTCAGGAATACCACTAGGGAGGTTAACATCTTGATAAATGATATGATATATGCAGATGACACCAAACTGTAATGGAATTAGGTCCCTACAGGATGTCTATAATCTACAAGCAGACCTGGATGTACTGTTTGATTAGGCAATCAGATGGCAAATGACATTTATTATAGATAAATGTAAAGTTATGCACTTGGGGGCTAACAACATGCATGCTTCATACTGTCTATGGGGGAATACATTTGGGGGAGTCAAAAATTTAAAAGAATCTGGGGGTCCCGGTGGATCTTAGACAATCATTGCATGCAATGCCAAGCTGCAATTTCTAAATCTAGCAAAGTAATTTCTTGTATTAAAAGAAAAATAGACTGCACCAGGGTTTTTTTTTTTTTTTGCCTACCTCTGGATCATCTATGTTTATAGGGGTTTTACCTGAGATATGTTTATTTCCTCAGGGGTTGAGCATGATGGAATTATATTTTTTTTCAACCTGAACCTATGTAAAGATTTGGGTATTTACTAACATTTTTATTATTTTTCAGGTCATATACATGCCAAGGTTACCCATGATAACATCTGGTTTTAACAATAACCATTCCCTAAGCTGCTCAAATCAAATGCAAAAAATCAACATTTAGCATTAGGTCTTTCCACATAGATGAAAAAAGTCCTGTTGCAAAAAATTATAGCAGTAGTTTTGGTGGAGCCAAAGCATTAAGAAAGCTAAAATCTGAACCAAATGTTATACCGTTACTACAACAATTACAAGAAAATACATACTGAAATAGGGGCAACAAGAAAAATTCTGGATAAGGAAGATGAAAATTTGCCAAATTCATTTGCCAACTGTAGTTTGGTCTGCCCTTAGAAAAAAGCTGTCTGCATTTACTTAGCTACAATAATATTACTTGAGGCAGTGTATCAATAACCAGTCTATTACCAACACAAGACACATCTACTGGAAATGGCATTTTAGATAATACAATATGATCTTGTGACATTTGCTTCCCCCCACAAAAAGTTACGTACAATTACAGAAAAGCCTCATTATGGCAAACTGAATCTGGGTGGTAACAAAATAAAGTATAGCTTAATAGGCAATCTTTCTAGAAAAAAAGCCAAACAGCCGTGGTTTTTGTAACCGAAACAAGATCAAAATCTTTTGCCAAGACATATTATTGTTTTTTATGGAAATTTAGACGATGTCTTCTGAAACTGGTAGCTTGTTTTAACCACAGATTATATCCTTATCGATTAAGTGGCAACATCAACTCTTTGGGGTTTTGTATAAACCAGTGAATCTGACATTCTGAAACATTCCCTGGTGGAGAATCTCCCAGGTCCAGGTTGGATTTAGTACTTTTTAAAAACACCTAATAGGTTTTGGTGAACCAGTATATATATATATATATATATATATATATATATATACACACACACACACACACACACACAAATACACACATCCTGTGGACTAATCCTGTGGAAAGCAAAAGTCAGATTGAAAAGCCAAATCTGATCATTGCTCTGAAATAATTTATCTGAAAAAAAAAACAGTGATGCAGTACTCTGCTACTACTGTACCTAAAGGCATAGAGATGATTATATATTCAGAATCAAATAGAATGGATAAAAAACCATGTCTAGCCAAACTAGCTAATGTGAGGAAAAATACTAGGCACCATCGGAATCAATAATTTTTAAGCAATGCTTGTAAATAAATATAACTTGCATTATTACAACTAAAAACAAAAAAAAAAAAACATTTAATAATATTTATTCTATCATGGTTATTGTTAAAAAAATTATAATTTTGCAAGTTAAAATACATGAACTCTTTTCAGTAAACAAATATCCTAAAATGTATTGTGCCTATTCTGAAAGGAAAGTAAATGCCTGCTACAATGCCTGGTATCCAGCAACCCTGTTAATAAACTAGTAAAAAATGTAGCAATGTTGCTTTTATTCCACATTTTTAATCCTTAAAAATCAGTAAACCTAAAATCTTCCTGGATTATGGATGATTATAGAAGAGTTATGAATGATTGCCAATAGGTTGTACCAACCACCATTTTCTGTGTTCGGGGTACCAGCAGTAAAGCCTCCATAGCGTCATTCCAGATAAGCATATTTGCATTGACATTTTGCTGAGTACATATTTTGTAGAGGTATGGGGCACATCTAGCAACTTGTTAGTGGAAAGAAAGAACTCTGCCATGGAGACCCGGAGACAGAAAATAAAAAGTCTGCCAACATACATCCACTGTCAAATAAATACCACTTTTAACACACTTTTTCTTTTGTGTCTTTTTTGACTAGCAGTCCTGAATGCAATGTATGTGTAAAAATTACATAAGACAGATTGAAAGTGTTAAAAAAAAAACACACACACACACACACACACACACACACACACAGTAATGATCCTGAAAGCATCAATTATTTTAGGGTTTCTAGCAAACTGGTATAATATATGTTGTTGGTGCTCATGCCACAAGACTGGGTTCAGAGAGTACAGACACAGGAAGAACATCTTCCTGACTTATTTCTGACTTCACACAATGAAAACAAGACAAAACTCAGATAATGCGGTGAACAAAAATCTAAAAATGAAAAAGTATATTAATTTCAATTGTGGCTGCAAAATACTCAAAAAAGTAATTAGAAAAGTATTTAAAGCATATAATAAATTGAAATGATTTTGAAATATTTATGTATAATATAACGTATTGTATTTATATTGATAAACAAAAGTTATGTAAAAAATATGATATAGTTATTAGATGCTCAGTATCGGATACCTGCACTTACTGCAAGGTTGTGTGACAGTCTACTTAGTTTTGGCTTTCAGTAAACACAACCAAAATGAAAAAATGAAAAATGGAAAAAAAAAAGTAAACAACCAAAAGTGGGGAGGATGCCAATGACCATGTTTGAGTTGTGTCACTGCTGACATTAATATAGTACTAGGAACATCTGTGTGTTACATACACATTTCCGGGATCCTTGTTTGCATACAGTATGTGAGTATTGCATAACAAATAGTTTAAAAACATGACACTTTAAAGCCTGGAGACAGAGGTAACAGACCATTGGTACTCTGAATAATTTTTTAAACAGGGAACCTGAACTGAACACATCTGATAAGATGTAAGGGAGTGGGACCAAGGCACATCTTTTACTGGGAAATTGTACAGAAATAATCACCCACATAACTTTGTAAGAGTACAATGGGATTCCCAATTTTATATCATGAATACAGAAATACACAAATTGTAGAAGTGTTTTGGGGGGGCTCCTATTCTCGTCTAATGGGACTTTTCCAATGCAGATCAATGCTGTAAACAATGCACACAAGCATCACATTGTTGTTTTACAACACTATATGCACCTATGCATTTATATAGTGCTGATATCTTCTGCAGTGCGTTAGCTGGTAGTCTTGTCACTAATAGTCTCCCAGAGAATCTCTCAAGCTACTGTCCTTACCATAATCATATGTCCCTAACATAGTCTAAAGACACTTTGGGGAAAAGCTAAAGAACATACCAGAATGTCTTAAGTTGTGGAAGGAATCAGTAGTGCCTGGAAGAAACCCATGCAAACATAGGAAAGAAATATAAATTCCATGTGGACCCTCAATGTACTACAACACATACACAAAAAAGTGCTCTGTTTTAGGGAAAAAGCCTTGGGTACATTTTTATGTATAGATGTGTCTTGAGGACCCACACAAAATGGAAAAGAAATTGTGCTTTGGTGCATGAAGCAAATTGTGAATATCTCCCTAAATATCACCTCATTCTATCCTTGCCTTTATTCAGACTTTCACTGAGAAAACTTTGCTTGTTGTACTATACCCCATCTAAAACACAAGTTACACAGAAAAAAGTGCATAACAGTATTCATATTATACCTTTTAAAACTAATGTTTGTCTGGCTGTTATGCTGATACATTGGCCTCAAAGCTTTCAGAGTCACTGACCTGGAAAAGTCAAGAGTCCTTATGTGTATATACCTTCTGGGCTTTCAGTCAAAGTGCGACAGGAAGAAAAGATTTAAAGAATAAATCAGTGATAGGTTGAAAGATGAAAGGCTTTCCTAACATTTGTTTTTTTCACCTCTATTACAGCATTTTACAACACTTGTAGGAATCCTACTAAAAATATATCCAATCACTTTTTTTCTGAAATTCAAAACCACTGAAGTAGAAAAATATGCAATATTTGCATAAATTAGAATACCAGTATTGACCTACTGAACATTCATGGCCCATTTTCATCTATCTGGTCTGTTGGGGTGGGTTAGAATGCATTGCATTAATACAATCCAATTAGTTAAACCTTATCTTTGGGATTTCACTGACCCGCCTCTAACACCTCCCTGTCAGCCATCTTTAACCACTGACACTGAAAAGATATCCAAAACTTTTTACCTACCTAATGCCAAGGTCACCTGTCTGCCAGAGATGATCACTTCTTTTGAGTGTCTGTGGAAGTTCCTTTTTCTGAAAGGACCAGAAGTTAGCAGAAAAGAACAGTCAAGCACCAGTATTATGGCCAGTGATGCCTAAGTCTGTAGTCTCTTCTGCAAGGAAGTGATGAAGTTAGGGGCCTATTTAGAGGGTATAAGGCAAATTTAACTTTTTTCAATGGAAGAGAAACCTAGATCCTGTGGGATGGATTGGCATTTGGGAGGATAGTGTGGATGGTTAGTGTCAACTATGCACGTCTCAGTTTAACAAGGTATTTTGGAGTCAAATGTAAAACCATCTGTTTGACAGCTTGGCCAAAAATAAATATTGAAACAATGAACACAACAGCAAATCCAGAACAGAATGGCTGAAAAACAAAATAATCCAGGTGTTTCAATGGCCAAGTAAAAGTCCACACCTCAACCTGATCAAATTACTGTGGCAGGACTATATGAGAACTGCTTATAAATGAATGCCTGCCAATCCTTAACCTTCCTGGCAGTATTCCCAAGTGTTGCTCGGGAATGTTTTTGGCTTCATTTTTGTTAAATAAATAATGATAAAATAAAATCTGTTGTGTTATACATGAGGTTAGAAATAAATAATGTTTCAACCTACTAAGGACCAGATTATTTATTTTATCCTGATATGTAAACCCAACTGTAATAGAGGATGTACTTTCTTTTTCTTATGAGTATAAATATATATATATATATATATATATATATATATATATATATATAATATTTATTAATAATAAACAGAATTTATATAGGGCCAACATACTACGCAACGCTGTACATTAAATAGGGGTTGCAAATGACAGACAGATACAGACAGTGACACAGGAGAAGGAGAGGACCCTGCCCTGAAGAGCTTAAAACACTCACACACTCCCAAAATACAACTGTTCTTAAACAAAAAAACAGAACTTGGAATACAAAAATATTTGGCGTACAAAGCATATTAGCCCTCTCTCTTCACATTACCTAAGGCAAGGACAAAAGTATAGGTTGTAATTATTTTTTCTGTTTTAAAGCGGTTTAGGGGCTGTTTGAAACTGAGCAGCCCACTGAATCGTTAATTGGTTCAAAAATGCTCTTAGACCGCAACTTGAAAAATAAAAAAACAAACAGTCTCTTATTGGTAAGCTATACACACTGTAAAGAGCTTCAGATTATGCAGATTCATACTTTTCTGTTCTGTTACAAATGCTGGTAGTTTTACAATGTCCTCTCATAAAGTTCTTTTGTGAGTGAGAAGGTTGGCTTTTATTATCAGCATCTGAGCGAATATCAGTGTTATAAGGACAACAATGATGCCTACATCCCTTTAAAAGAATGCAGACTGTAGAACTTACTTTTGCGGTCTGCAGGAAATGTCGGGGGTACACAATACACCAATCGTTTAAGCAATGTCTCTAGCTTGAGAGCAAGTGACATTTGTTTTTTTACATTTTAGAAAATTACAGCAGCTGCAAACTAAAATAGAAATGTAATTACATATGTTACATTTATGTTTTTTAGTGAATGTGGAGATTTTATTTAAAGGTTTAGTTAAAGGCAAATCTGATACTTTTGTGATATCTGGGCTTGATGTAAAATGTCTGCATACTTGCTGTAGACAGTTTTTTTAAAATTCTAGTGTTATATTTTTGATATATAATTGAGAATGCTAGTACAGGAAATGCTAGTACATATAAAGGTGGACAGGACCACCCAATATTCTTTGACAAGTCAGAAGATAGACAAGGAAAGTTTACGGTTAGAGTATGCACCAGACTCCACCTAGAGCTAAAATGCATTTTGAGTCACGTGGCCCTTTAAAATGGTCATATACGCTTAAAATAAACAGTTTAACAAATGTCATGTACCGTGTAGTCCAACCTCACTGTAGAGTTTTAATGGATACTTTAGGACAGGTCTTTTGGCAACACAAATGTTGGTCTGATACTTCAAAATCCGACATCTTTAGAAATTTGTAGAGGTTTTCAGTATTGGTAATATTACCCGCAAATGTCCATTCTGAATTATTTATTTACAAAAAAAAAAAAATTAATTCATAGTGAAAATAAACTGCCAAGTTATAGCAGGTGTTATTGATTCAAAGTAAGTGCGTGCCATCTAAATCATTGTTTTTGTAACATGCCCTACAAATAGCAAACTGAAATGAAATTTTCAATTACAAATATGCACAACACACCGCCCACTTTCCTATTTTAGAAGTTAGGTCTAGTATTTTTGACTCTGTTTTTTCTCAATGAGAAATGCATTGCTCTTAAATAAACATGATTATACCCTGCATAGATATACAGTTTAATTCAAATCCTAAAAATAAAATGAGAGACGTCAATTAGATCTAGGCTGCACAACAATTTAAATTCTAATTGGCTTGTGGTTATTCCACAACAGGGAGTTTAACCCAGCAAGCCTGAAACAGGATGAAAGTCTATAAAAACAAGCACCTAGTACAGCACTGTTACAGAACACTATTCGCCAGTGGAATGTCAAAGATTTTGTGTTTGTTTCAACTAATATATGACATTGTATACAGATTTAACACTTTCTTTACCTCTTTAATAGTAGCTGTAAATCACATTCAAGTAAATATGGCAATTATAAAATATTTTGTTTTTTCTAGATAACATGGGAAAATGGTATAATATAATATGTTTTGTTAGTTTTATTACTTCCTTTATTTATTTTTTATAACTATTGTCTGTGTTTATGATTCAAACATATTTTAAACATATTACTATATTCTGTGTGTGGCCATGTTGAATTATTTTATACCAGGCAAATAATTTTAGAAGCCCTTGACTTGCTGTTTTAATTCTAAATAAAAGTTGCTGAAATGGTTTTAAGATATATTGTAAAATGAACCACACCAAATGTCTAACTCCTGCATTGTTTTGGTACCAAGTTATTGTATGTCCCAAGTTATATAAAAGTTCTCAACAATGTAAAACTGTTTACAAATGACAATATGTATTTTTTGTCTGGCAATAGGTAATATAAAATGAACCTATTCCTAGTCTCTTTTTTTTTAATTTTAGCTTTAATACAGTGGGGAAACATACAGTGCTGCGTAATATGTTGGCACTATATAAATCCTGTTTATTAATATTAATAATAATAATCATATTATTAATAATAATAATAGGTTTAACCTTCCATCAGAAAATATTCATGTATTCATTTTGGTAGCCCCTGCTGGGGTGTTTTAGCTACTTTATTTGTCTCAGTGACCATTGCCACAGATGTGGTGAGAAATCTAAAATTTAACAGCTGTCACCAGACAAGGAAAGCAACAACTTCAATCCTCCATTTATAACTGGAAACATTTTGGCTATAGTTACATTTTAAATTTACCTTTACACAAGTATAATTGAGAAACATTTTCATAAACATAAATATCATGTTATGAAATTTCTGAAAATGTTCTTATGTTTGTACCAATTCCCAAATGCTCCCACTACTTAGGCTATCAAATGATTGTAAAATGAATACAAATTTTATGCTAAGACTAGCATTAGAGTTGGTTTAATTATCATTAATTCATCATCATTGAATACAGATTTTATGCTATCATTTGATAGCCTGAGTAGTGGGGCTGTGGTTTGCCTCTCTTCTGTGGTGGCGCAGTGATCAGAACAATGTAGTGTACCATATCTGGCTCAATGTTGTTTAGCTTTGTTGCTTGATGTGTTGTCTGTGAATACAAAAAAAATGCTACATACAGTCACGAAAAGAAGAATGTACACCATCCATGAGTTCTAAGGTTTTACATATCAAGATAAAATATAACAACTTGAGGACTTCTTCCTTTTTTCAGTTATTTTGTTGTAGATTGACTGATCTGCTTGGTATCATTGTTTTGTTGCATGACACGATTTCTTATTCCCAGGCTTTAGCTATCGTACAGATAATATAAAGAGGGGATCATGGTAGACTTAACAGGCCAGATTTATTAAAGCTCTAGTGACTAAAGGTGGAGTCACTTTAGTCAGTGAACCTGGGTGATCCAGCAAACCTGAAATGGATCTGGTACAGGATTAAAAACATGTGCTAACAAATAGCAAATTAATTTTAAGACATGCATTCTAGGTTAGCTGGATCATCTAGGTTCACTAATGAAAGAGACTTTAAAAATCAGCCCCAAACACTGAAAGGTGCCAAGGTCATGTGGCTGCAAACAAGCCTAAATAATCATCATCACCAGTATAAAATGCTGTGCTGATATGCAGTGTGATAAATGTGGCTCTGTGCATTATGGCTAAATAATGCACATCTGTTCAAGGGACATTGTTCTAATCTTGTGGTACCGTTAGATGCAAGTTTGCAAACCTAAACTGTACTGTCATGTGGGTTTTTTTGAGAAGACGTCTTCTCCTGGTAACCCTTTCAAATTACCAATACTTTTTCAGTCTTGCTAATTGTTTAACATGCTTATTGAGCCTCAGATGTAGCTCTTGTTTTTTTTTTTTTTGTCTTTTTTCTGAGCATTGCATGGCCTAGCCTTGGGGTTTATTTCCTAGGATGTCCACTCCTGAAAGATTGGCAATGGTCCTGACTGTTTTCAATTTGTCATAAATCTCACTGTAGAAAGATGGATTTCAAGTTGTTAGTAAGTAGCCGTATAACCCCTTTCAGATTGGTTAGCAACAACCATTGCTTCTCTAAATTTATTGGGGATATATTTCCTTCTTGTTGTATCAACAGATAACTAAATGGACCAGCAATCTGCCAAATCTTTTGTTTTTACAGAGGTGGGCACACTTGTCTGTACTAATTTAATCATGTGAATAATAAAATAATGATGCAGTGTAATATGTCATGTGTTGTTGTTCATTTGAGATTGTATTTACCAAAGTTTAAGATCTGGTAAAGACAAGGTAATTTTTTTTATTATGTCCCGATACAGGACATAAACTTTAGAATTGAAGAAGGGTGTACTTTCTTTTTCTCGTGACTACATGTGTGTTGTGCTGTATATATGCAATAAACTATACTGTATTTATAAGTAACCACAAGTAGCATAGTACTAATATATTTTAATGTAAATTTCCTAGAAAAGATAACATATGACTTGAATTACATTATAAATGCCGTATGTTTTTCTTGTGCTTCACAGAAAATAAGATTGATTGTTTGGATAATTGAGTGGCATGAAATTAAATAAACACTAATAACAGTAAATTATTATTTACAGCAACATTTTGCAAAAAGTTAGTTTTCCTAACTATTATTTAGAGCAAGGAGGGATGCAAACGCTAATATTGTCCCTAAAAAGATGCATACTGTCTGCAAAATTAAATATCCTGTGGCCAAACTTCATGAACAAAGACTTTGAACTTAGTATTAAAAAAATATAGGCTCCGCACATCTGGTATGCACATCCATGACAAAATGTAATTATACTAGAATGTATAAAATAGCTAACTAGGTCAGAGGAGGTATAGTCAAAAGGAATATTTTGTATAAATGGTATAGGAGATCATTTTGTACACTAAATACTACAACAATAGGGGCTAGACACCAACATCTTTTTTGATTTACTAATATTCCTAAATGCTTTTAAGTAGTGAATGAGCCCTGTAAATGCTATAGAATAAATATGGTGGTAATAATGGAGAGAAATCTACATTTAAATTGAATAGGGCATTTCTTTCTCACACCTGTTCAAACTTTTTATTAACGCACCCCATATTTTGTTATGAAAGGCAACAAACAGCGTTGGTCAAATTTGCCTCTGTTCGTCCCTGAACACTGTGGGTTAATTCAGTTGCTGAATTCAAATCCTAATAACATCAATGGATACTCTGGAGCGATTGTAGAGCACACAGCTAAAGACATCAAAAAGGCAAAGGAAGCAAATATACACCTATATATGTGCAGAATACTGTGGAATACAAAGGATGGGGGAATCTTCATAGCCAATTGGTGGGGCATATTGTATGACTTTGGGTCAACATCGGTGAGATGCCAATCCATCAAGTTATCGTTTAGCAGGGTCCCTTAAGAGAAAAATGAGGGTGAAATGGTGGAAATCAAGATTTACAATAGCAGGGACATATGTTACAGTAATGTAAGACTACATAAATTGAGTTCAGTCTGTAGAATTTTGATACTATTAAGTAGAATTTTGTTAGAACCCAGTAGTAGAATTATTCTGCTAAGCAAAATTTAACTTGAATATCAGCAGAATTAGACAATTAAATCTCAGGGACTCCCAGCCCTAAGGTCATAAACCTTTGGTCAGAGTTAAACCTACTCACTTGAGGCACAGTGTGCAGCTCAGCCAGTCCATCCAGTGGCCAAAGACAACCTATCATTGGTCAGTCAGGTATGCCGTACAGTTCAGTGAATGCAGCCAGCTGATGATAGGCACAATGCATCCTGTACCTGTCAGTACCCTAGGTTCCAAATTCAATTGCTAAACATCTAATTGCTCTTCCTGCTCTATTTTATTATCCATTTTGTTCCCTGGCTGTGGGTTCCCCTTATCCTGATCAAGATCACCCACACACCACATAGGAAGAATTAGATTTCAAGCCCCCAATCCAGTCTACAAGTAGCACACAGTACTTCAAATTTGGAGGCAAATTTGGGAAATATGCACTTCATCAAGTGCACCTGTTCAACCGCTTGCTAATGCAAATATCTAATCAGCCCATTTCATTAAGTACATTGTGATTATATGGCATGATGTCATAATTTAAATGTTATATTAGAGCTTCTTGTGTTACAAGTGGGATTCCCCTGTAATGTGTAAAAAAGGTTTAAAGTGCACAGCTTTTAGTAATGTGCTTACAAACTTTAAAAACAGGAATTAAGTCTAGGTACACATGTGCAATAATTAATTCTGTACCTGCTGTAACGATACAATCGTACATATTGGAGAAAGTGTACTGCAGAACCAACCACAATCACTACACACAATACATAGTAAACGTTCATCACCAAAATGGATTGTTAATGATTATCGAACGATCGGTCATAAATCGTTTGTTCCCAAGGACTTATAATTGCTTTTTATGTAGCCTAAGGCTGGCTGACATTTTGTACTCACTCATGAATTTTTATTGGTCAATCATTATCAAATTACAGAACACAAAGAAATGATAAGCATTCATAACAGAATATAAAACAGATATATATTAATAAAATAATAATCAAATAATATCTACAAGCATAAACCCAAATATGAGAAAATAGGCTATAAATAAACAGAAAAAAGGGGATAAATACCAAATTACAGCAAAAAAAAAAAAAAGGACTGTTAAATGTAGGTAAGTAGGATACAATAGTATAATATGGGGTATCCTCCAACAACGAAAGAATACACATTTTAGGCCATCATTTACTGGACCAGGGTCTTATATGTATCAAAAAATTAGAGAATATTAAGTGGTAATAGACACTTAGCAACGTTTAGTAAACAGGGAGAATATAATGATTTGTACTTTCTACGCGAGGCACCTCATTTGTGAAGAAGACATGTTTCAGGGTGGAAAGGTACTGAGGGGTCTACGATCTGGTGGCAGATAGCAATCACATAATTTTAAAATGTGCACTATGCAAACATTTAATATGTTTTACTGTTTAGTTGATCCTGGAGCTGTTTTCCAGAAGCAAAAGGCTTACGTTATCCACCATACCTCCCACCTTACGTTCATAGCAAATGAAGTGTAACTAGAATCAGTGGAAATTTTTCAAAGTAAAGCTTTAATCCCATTACTGATTCAGTAGATTATATTTTATAACCATGTGACACATTCAATATAATAAATTATAGGAAACTATGATGTTATATTTATTTTTCAACTACTATCACTTTGTAGTCAATGAGTCATGTTACGTTTAAAAGCTTGGATCTAAATATCAAAGCAAATTTTCCTGTATTTATGTTGGGAAACTACTAAACAAACTCATAAATAAAGGGATTGATATGGTTTTGAGTGGAATTATTATACAGAGACATTTGACCCTGGATTTTAACCTTTTTTTTACTTGACAGGGGTCAGCTGTGCATGTTGTAGGCTAATGGATGCTTGAACCCTACTTAACCACTGCTTCTGTCCACCATGTCAATCTGCTGCTAACTCAAGAAAGTCCCAATACTTCTAGGAATATAGGGACTGATTTCTAAAGCTCTCCAAGTCTAGAAAAGATACACTTTCATCAGTGAAACTGGGTGATCCAGCAAACCTAGATTGGTTTGGGTCCAGGATTGAAAACATTTGCTAATAAATAGCAAATTATTTTTTGGACATACATTCCAAGTTTGGTGGATCACCCAGCTTCACCGATGAAAGTGTATCTTCTCTGGCTTTAATAAATCAGACCCAAAGAGTTACCTAGATTTATATAATAGGTGCTTGGATCAATTGTCAAACCCATGTAGCACAGAATTCTGATAGCAGTAAAACTGGAAGCAATTGTAACCCTTTCCTCCTGTACTCAAAGTATATGATTGAGTATACGATAATTAAGTAGTATGAACATCCTATTTACTAGAGTAAGGGGGTAAGAATTGCCAAAATCTGCACATACACATTGTCCATGGTCATCCCCATCAGCCCTTGGTGTGCAGCTTGTGGTGCAATTTTCATGTTGTTTACTTTCAGGTGTCAATAACATTGACTTTGCTAAGTGAACACCCTCTACTCCTTTAGTAAATAACCTTGTGTTGGAAATGTTTTATTACACTGACACTTAAGCTGCGTACACACGGCAAATTTTTCTCGCCCGATAATCGGTATCGGCCAATTATCGGGCGAAAATCTGCCGTGTGTACAGTCGGTCATCGTCCATCGTCCGACGACCGTCCTGGCGGATCCATGGACGATGGACGACGACCGATCCTAATGAAAGGGAAGGGGAGAGCGCGCAGCAGGGTGCCGCTCCGTCGCTCTCCCCCCTCCCCTCTCCATAGAGCATCGTGCAGTCTTTTCTCGTTGGAAAGGATCGTGAAAGATCCTTTCCAACGAGAAAAATTGCAGGTGTGTACGCAGCTTTAGTGACCCATACTCTCCAAGGCTGTAGAAGTTACACTTTATCGGTGAAGCTGGGTGATCCAGCAAATCTGGAATGGATCTGGTCAAGGATTCAAAACATTTGCTTGCAAATAGCAAATGACTTTCAAGAAATCCATTCAAGGTTTGCTGGATCACCCAGCTTCACCAATAAAAGTATATCCTCTCCAGCCTTGGAGAGCTTTATTAAATCAGATCTAATGTTTCTTTATTTAAAAAACAGGTTGAAAATACGGATGCAATAAACAGGGTGACATTAACAATAACTAGTTTCAATTTTGTTTTGAAGCTCGTTTGGCAAAATGTACTCTGGCTTTATACTTCAGTGTGATGGGCATATTGTTTGTAGTTTATACCAAATTGCAGTATTAAGTGACAAACTGTAGAAATATACAGCTGAGCCAATGTTTAGCTCTGAAAAAACAACTCAGTAGGGAGACTGTGGTTTTACCCAAAAGGTACAATATTCTCGGTATTATCTGTGTGGTCTCTAAATGTTTATGTCAGTCAAAATTACATGTGGTTTCATTTTTAACTGCACAGAGACGATGCCATTATTTTCTCTGATTTTTTTGACAAGTGTAAGATCTAAGTGAGCATCTCACTATACTGTATCTATTTAGAGAGGACTGGCTCTTAATGTTAATTACATTTTTTAAGCCACTACCATAAAAAAATGCATTCATTTAATGTAAAATGCCAGACATGGAACCCAATACAAATTCTTTTGCTGTTTATTTTTCTTTATATATACTTTCAACCTGCAAGAGTGACATTGATAATGTTTGGCATATTGTCACCTGGGTTGCAGCAACATTATATGCACGTTATACAACAAGGATAAGTACACAACTTGGTAACTTGGTCTGCGTTAAGCCATGTTAAATAAAATTCTGTATTCATATATTAAGTTAAAAGCATATAATGTTTTTTTGCAACCTGCACAAACCTGTGTTTATAAAAATACAGGGATCATCACTGCTGACCTGTCTTTAAAAACAATTCTAGTTACATACAGTTAGGTCCATAAACATTTGGACAGAGACAACTTTTTCTAAATTTGGTTCTGTACATTAACCCAATTAATTTTAAATGAAACAACTCAGATGCAGTTGAGCTGCATACTTTCAGCTTTAATTCAGTGGGTTGAACAAAACGATTGCAAAAAATGTGAGGAACTAAAGCCTTTTTTTTAAAACAAACACTTCATTTCAGGGGGTCAAAAGTAATTAGACAATTGACTCTAAGGCTTTTTCATGGGCTGGTGTGGGCAATTCCTTTGTTATGTTTTTATTAATTAGGCAGATATAAGGCCTGTAGTTGGTCGGTCAAAAGCCAAAAGACCTGGACGTCCACGGAAGACAACAGTGCTGGATAATCGCAGAATCATTTCCATGGTGAAGAGAAACCCCTTCACAACAGCCAACCAAGTGAGCAACACTCTCCAGGAAGTAGACGTATCGATATCCAAGTCTACCATAAAGAGAAGACTGCATGAAAGTAAATACAGAGGGTGCACTGCAAGGTGCAAGCCGCTCATAAGCCTCAAGAATAGAAAGGCTAGATTGGACTTTGCTCAAAAACATCTAAAAAAGCCGGCACAGTTCTGGAAAAACATTCTTTGGACAGATGAAACAAAGTTCAACCTTTACCAGAATGATGACAAGAAAAAAGTATGGAGAAGGTGTGGAACAGCTCATTATCCATAGCATAGCACATCATCTGTTAACATGGCAGAGGCAGTGTGATGGCTTGGACGTGCATGGCTGCCATGGCACTGGGACACTAGTGTTTATCCATGATGTGACACAGGACAGAAGCAGCCGAATGAATTCTGAGGTGTTCAGAGACATATTGTCTGCTCAAATCCAGCTAAATGCAGTCAAATTGATGGGGAAGTGTTTCATAATACAGATGGACAAAGACCCAAAAAACATACAGCCAAAACAACACAGGAGTTTATTAAAGCAAAGAAGTGGAATATTCTTGAATTAAATTCTTTTTTTTCTTTTTAGCATTGGCCAGACACAAGCAGGCAGCCAGTGAAAACAGTCATCACAACCAAACTTGAATGCAAAACCATGTACTATGCTGTTTCAGTACATTCTGGTAAATCCAGCACCTAAGGGATATCAAGCAGTAGTCAGTAGAAAGTGCCACAAATCCCTTTAAATACCTGTCTAAAGAGGGCCCTCAGTAGGGTATATCAGTATATTGATTTAGAGAAACCATCAAATTGCTACTAATGGGGTCAAAAAAGAGTTTTTGTAAGGATATATTGATTGTGCCTCATTGTGATTCTAGTTTGACACTATTCAAGATGCATTGTAATTAGAAAAAAACAAAACAGATTAACTATTTTGCTGTATTACTGTGAAGAAAATCACAGAACACCAATATACTTTATCATTTTAAAACCAGTAGCAATACATGTGGGCTTTGCAAGTAAAATTACACAGGTAAAAACAAGTAGAAAAAAGTAGGGTTGTATCAATGTGGGTGGTCTTATTTGTGAATTAAAAAAGTAGATGTGGGTGGACCTTGCATGGAGGTTGCTAGCTACAGAAACATAGTTTTCCATAAAAAACGGTGATCTACGCTTCACTGTTGCATAATTACCGGTATGATTTACACTGCACTCACTCTGTGAATTCTTCGTACTTCAGTCTACAATGGCTAAAACAGTGAGGACCAGACTGCTGCCATTTATACTGTTTTGTACAAATTTCAGAAAATAATTAGTCATTGTACCAGAAGTATGTAAAGAGATTCTATAATAAACTGTAAGAATGTGAAGCATTTGATGAATGTTTGATCCCTCATTTCTTGTGAAATGAAAACATCTGCTGACCTGCACATGCCTAACTTGGCAGTCAGTACCTCTTCAAAACAGGAGAGATTATTACTGTACAATTACATCATAGCTGGGGGCAAGAAAGGTGAATCCAGGTTATTCAGCAGTAGAAATTATGTCAATCAGAATGTATAGCATGTTCAACTCTACACTTTACAAACATTTGTTACAATATATTATTGTGATTGTTTTTATGTGCAGTATAGACCTGTCCTATTACATCTGCTAACAAGAGATTTTATGAAGGCATCCGCAGAAGATGTGCAGAAGCTGTTGTATGTGTTATCTTATGCAAAAGAGAAAAGAAATAGAGTAATATTTTCAGAAATAGTGCTTATTAAAATGTAGATACAAGTGAAAGTAGAAATGATGTACACACACAGTTGAAATACATATAGTTCACCAAGTTTAACTATTTAAGTATTTGGAATTTTGTCTAGTGGGGTATAGGGGGGCAATCAGTATGTTTATGGGATGTGGTAGGAAATGTCCTGAGTACCAAAGGAAACCCACTCATACATGCAAGCTTCATTGCTCTGGGACTAGTGCTACAACTAATGCATCTGTGCCACCCACTAAAGATATAATGCTTGTCATTGTCAAGTGATGGGAATGGGTGAACATTGTTGCTAACGTGACTAGGCTATTTCTACCTTAATGTCTCAGATATGGTCAAAAATAAACATTCTTTTGCCAATTATCTGAATAAAAATTGACAGAGGTGCAAGCTCTTGAACTTAATTTTTTAGTTTAGGACAAATGGACAAGAAGTGCTTTTGAAAGTCCTAAAGAACTACATTTCAACAGACAAATTCAATGGAGGAGATAATTGAATTAAATCAAAGTGTTCATCGTGCAGTACACTGCAAAATCTAATCAGGGACTTGTTTTAGCCCATTTTCAATGTCTAATTCAACTTTAAAATTAAATAAATGGAACTGATCGCCTGGATTGATATCCTAGTTTAAAGGGACATATAAAATAAATGAAATAAATTTAATAATATATACTTTATTATATGAAATGTTTTCTACCAAACTAAAAAAATAACCTCCTCCTAACAGTCTCAATTATTACTTGGCTGTCTTGAAGTTATACTGTAACTAAATCCAGGGGTCCTGCAGACCCACCCCACGTCCCAGAATCTGGTACTGAATGCTTGTTTCATTACCAGCGAACCTCTGATATGCACAGCACTTGTGCAGGAGAGTGGTAAAGTTTTCTATCCCCAATTCCTGCCTCTGTGTGACAAACACATCATATTACATGGAGCCAAATGGGAAGCCTGGGACAGAAAACTCCAAATTTGCTGTAAGGAAAATGTGCTGCTCAGAGGTGTAGGAAGGGTTCTAGACTAGGGCAGTGTAAAATCTAAAGCTGAATTTTAAGCAGATTAAAAAAAAAAACAATTTACAAAGCTATGTGAGCTGACTGATTTAAACATATGTATAGCCAATCTTTTTTTTGTTTGTATTTGGTTAGAGTGGGTTCCTTGCATCTTTACAATACCTATTCGTTTCTAAGTCTTCATAAGTCTACTGGATATGCAGAGTGCACATGACAGAATGGAAAAAGGGACAGAATGGAAAAAAGAACAGAAGTAAAAGAAGGTGCAATACTTTTTACTGTACATAGTATGAATCCTAATATCATTACATTTCACTGAAGGCGGTATGGTATTCAACACATATTTATATTACTTTCTGTTTACTTTCTTACATTACTTTCTGGCATTATTGAAAATAGATACATATTGTATGTCAGCAAACACAAAATATTTCCCTCTGGAAAAGTCAAAAGGTGATTCTGATGGCAAATACATTTATGTATGATTAAAGGAAAAATAGAAACTAAACTATGACTTGAGGAACTTAGGTTAGGTTACACCAAAAAGGAAAGTCTCAGTTACAAGACATACAGGCCCAATATTCACAACATGGAGAAAACCTTAGTTATAAATCACATACAATTTTTTTTTTTTTTTGCAGGACTTTATTGGTGCATATACAGATTAATATTGTTTATTTATATACCTTTTTACCTTATAATAAAATTACAAAATATACAAATACAGTTACAAAAACAAAATCCACCCTCTAGTTGAGAATCAACAATACTGCATGGGGACCATTATCATGATATGATTGGTACCCATAAATGATCATTGCATTGCAGATGTTATTGAATATCAAGTCATAAATCTCAACAAGCATCCCTGCTTATGTTGTGGTTAGAAGGCAATGGTGCCTGAGGGCAGTTAATCATTTTCTGAACAACCTACTATGCTTTATTGCCCATGGACACTTTCAATAAGCCAATATGATTTTAATAATATTTGATCCTTCTTGTATCTGTTTCTCCGTAGCTGTTGATTACAATTCTTGAAGGAAACCCTATTCTTTGCGAAAACAAGAAGTCTATCATAGCTGAATTCCTTCTAAAAATGTTTTTTTTTTGCCAACCTGTCATATTGATCGAAAGGTTTTGGAACCTGGAGTCACTGACCCAGAGCAGGTCTAAAGATAAGGAGTTCAGACTTCAGTTGCTGCTTGTTAGTACAAAGTCAGGGACTTAAAAAGCACTGCCTTAAAAAGATAATGCTTCTAGCTACACAGCACCAACCACAGGTACATGTGGCTCAACAGCATTCATAAGCACCCCACAATCCACACTCAAACATTAAAAAATCTGCACATCTAACAGGTTTCTCCTCAGTACAAACAGTACATCATAAGACCAGCTGGACTCCTTTCAAACATATTTAGCCCGCCTAGGGGCCTAATCATAGTTTAGAAAATACTGATGTGTGATCATTTCTTCCAGCCAACTCATCATATTGTTTTCAACACATATTTCCCTTTGAAGTGTATCTATTACATTTTAAAAAGAATAGGGAATGGATAAAATATCTGTTTGCCTTTTGGTGAAGAAATTTATTATTATTATTATTATTACACAGTATTTATATAGCCCCATCATATTACGCAGCGCTGTACATAGTCCATAGTCGTGTCACTAACTGTCCATCAAAGGAGCTCACAATCTGATGTCCCTACCATAGTCATATGTGATTATTATAGTCTAAGGTCAATTGTTAGGGAGAAGCCAGTTAACCTAACTGCATGTTTTTGGGATGTGGGAGGAAACCGGAGTACCCGGAGGAAACCCACGCAGACACGGGGAGAACCTGCAAACTCCATGCAGATAATGTCCTGGCTGGGGATCGAACCTGGGACCTAGCGCTGCAAAGGCTGGAGTGCTAACCCCTGAGCCACCGTGCTGCCCACCGTGGTTTCCTCCCACATCCCAAATTTCTCTTCATTCCCTGTTTCGAGAGCAGCAAGAAATATAAATAAATCTCACCAAAATGAAAAAATTGTCACTTAAACAAGTGTCCCTATAGAACATATTTTTGTAATTACTGAAAAAAAAATGTATTTCTCATTAGTTTCTGTCTTGGTAACAATGTCCACAATTACAAACAGATGGGACAAATCCTCCACTTCATGAAAGCAAAACTAGTACAACACTATCCAAAACTAAACATTTTGAAACAAAGTTTTAGGTATAGAATAACTTTGAGCAATTAGGATGACATTAAGCAAGTGAAATGTTTCTTAGTAGGGAGTTATATACCATCTAAAAAGTAATTTTATGACCATTATTATTATTATTATTATTTATATTAATAATAAACAGGATTACTATAGCACCAACATCCTAAGTTGTGCTATTATGAAAATAAACCTTGCTTTTTACAGTGCCAGTTACATTCACATGTCACTGTGAATAGCTTTGTTTTGTGAAAATTTGTCATTTTCTCTGCTGTTCTTTTTAATTTTTTTTTAGGATACTTACCCATTTTCTCTTGATCTGAATGCAATTTTCACTTTCAATTTCAAAAACACATTTTTGCCACTTTTAATTTCACCTTTTTATCACCCTTTAAACAGGTTTTCCTCTGAAAAGAGTCATCATTATAAGCTACTTTAAAGTACACCTGTCAAGAAATTTGTAGGCTGCTCTCATTGTCCTTTCATTCTGAAAATGTAATCTTCCAAGCTTTGTTTTGTCTTTCATGCTTACTGCAAAATATAAGTAGGGATTTTTTTTTCCCAAAATGTTCCTACATATCCTTAAACTAGGATAGTGTTTAGCAACAAGGCTAAATATCATGTTTATCATATGGTGGTAACACACTTTTTTTTTATTCCTGCATCCCTCTCTGCTGTATATATAAGTACTAAAAATAGACTGAAAGGCGGTTGTTTAAAACAGGAACTGGGCATCATCTTGCCAAGTTTACCATGCAAAAAAGGACATTAATTACTACTGGATATCTAGGTGTAGAGATGACATTTATAGTAAACATTAGGTGGGTGTCACTGGCCGCGCTTACAAACTAATGTAATATTCTCAAATGGCAAAAAAGGATTTGTAAATTGTGTTTTTCAGAGGCAAGAGCAAATGCTGCCTACCATATACATAGTAACTGGCTGGGAACCAAGTTTTAACGTATACAGTGTATTCATAATGTAACAGAGAACACTGTTCTCATTGGCTGGTGGTTCTTAGGGTCTGCAGGCATTATTTTTATCATTTTCAGGTATTTGTTGCACTATTATACCTAACATTTGTTTGGATGGAAGGTTAAACAAATTAGGATAATATAAACACAATTTGTGTTTTTTTGAATGAGTGGCACAATATCAATGTGGGAATTCTTTAAAAAAATACTAAGGAGTGTTTTTAGTTAGTTCTCTCACATTTTTCTATTGAAACCATTCTTTTCTTTTTCTATTACTGGAAAGGGAAATCCCATCTGGCCAGTTGCTTTTACATAATGCTGACCTCTGGCTGCCTTGGGGGCTACTAAACAGGCTCTTCTCCTCTTGTTCTCAGAGAGATCACTATCCTCCCTACATTAACTTTAACACTGCATATTATTAATGTAAAATGGTCCAGTTTTCAGATGCAGGTATTGCTTTTACTATAGAAATTAAGAATTACCCCAGGTGCTCAGGGAATGTTTAAAACATCAGTAAGCCAAGATAAATTTAAATATATATTTCCATTTCATAATCTTTACACAAGACATAAAACAATGTTAACACTACAAGAGATCAATAAAAAAATAATATTTCAATCTACATGGAAATTGTTTAGCCATTTGTTAGATTCTCATTACTAATGATTGCAGCTAATTAATAGGAATATAATTTTGTTTATATTGATCACGTTGTGGAAGTCAACAGTAATTAGTCTCTCGTTAGATATCCTCTGATTTTAGAAGGAGATTATTTGGTTTAAAAAGATGGCAATCATGAAATAATAGGCATGAGAAGCTCTTGCGTGACCCAACCTTAAACATTCCTGTGTTAAAATCTAAACATATAGTCTGTAAATGTATGAAGGGAAGGCAACAAACTGTACATTAAATTAAGATGTACTCAATTTTATTTTCCCTTTCTTTTAAAGATTACATGCATGCTGTTTTCAAAAGTTTGAAAATATTCAATAGCCTTTCTGATAAAGTTTTACTTTGTTACTGAAGCTTGATTTTCTATTACTTCCAAGGTCCCAAGAACTGTCCTCATTTGTTTGGCAAAAATACTTTGAAGTTCAATTAACCAGATATTCATGGCAAACTCTAATAATGTCTATGGAAGATGAATGCTGCAAAAACAATTTTAGAGTTCATTCACATATATGCATTGCATAGAGTAACAACCATTTCACACACTGAGTAGTCCAATTTTTGAATTGCTGTTGAGCATTGGGCTGCCTATAAATTTAATGCCCTAATGCAATGCACAGTAGAGTAACAGAACTCTCTGATGGTTCTTACACAGGCATTGGAAAATCATAATTCCCATTTGTAAAAAATATGCAAAGTATAAATAACCTCACCCATTCTTCCCTAGAGTTTCAGAGTGGTGAAACGCCCCTCCTTGAAGTGAAACGCTCGCTCATCCCTACATAATGCCATAAGATACATATAAGGTTGAGGTATCGGGTAAAGAAACAAACACTTGGCAAAGAAATTAATAGGAATAGGACACAGGCTGGAGAGGGACAATGGACGCAGACATGTGGGTATGAACCGCAGCCAATCACATTGATAAAGCTGGGTAAAGGAACCACACCGAGCACTCAGACCCAGTAACAATATAAAGTATATAAAAGAAATATCATCAGTGATATATATAATTATGGCTTTTGGAATTTGTTGTAAAAAAAGTCATAAAGTTCTGATGTTTAGGAGAGACAAAACACAAGATTATGGCTTTTAATTAAAGATTGTTGTAAAAAACTTGCTCTCTATTGAAAACCTGTACAGTGTGACCTTGTAACTGATCAGAAGACCCCATAATAATTTATATATACAAGGAATCAGGGGGAAACATACCTGGTCATGTAAGATATTTGTATATGTAGTTTCCATATTACCCAAGCATTCTTTTAAGCCTCAGACATACAGAAAATCCAAATTTCCAACAGCAGTAGGCTATTGCTTACTGAACTGTATTCCATTTTAAAAGCACCTGTTTGGTAATAACCTATCAAAACTGAAAGCATGCAGGGTTGTTATAGCATACTGTAGAGCACTTATGTCTCCACTGCCAACCCAAGAACAGCTTATATGTCTGGAATCCCTGCATTAAAAACTCAGAAGCCTAAATTGCAATTCTAAAAATATTAGTGAATTTTCTGTAGGTGCAAACTATTCTGTTTTGGGTATGTTTCATGATTTTGCATCTCATTTCTGAAAAATGAGTTCATAAGACAAAAAAAAGTGTTGTTACAAACAGAAATAGATTGGGGAGTTTATAATGCTGATGGATAATACAGTTGGCAAAATGTGCCATGGTAGGGTAAGATCAAAGTAGACCCTTGGTGCAAATACCAGCAATGGACAGTTAAGAGCTCCCTATGGCCTTATTCAGGCTTTCAGCATAAGCCATTTTAAAACATGGCTAACCTACAACACTTTCACTAACAAACATATGTTAGCACAACAGTTATATTTATTCTTCAAAGTGTAAACTTAGTTTTAACTGTAGGACTTCAGTGTGTCATGTGTCTGTCAACAAGCCTAAATTTGTGCTCAGCATGGGATAATCAAGATGTTATCATCCTATAAATACAGTCTGCCAGATAAATATGTAAAACCAGAATCAAAGAATCACCAATAGATTAAGGCACAAAAATGTAATATGGAGGTAGTCTGCAAATGTTAAAAATTTTTCAATACCAGTTGAAACCCCCAATTAAAAAATTCTTTCTGACCCTTGAAAAGTGATTTATTGAAAAGTAATCATCCCATATATACCTGTATGACATCAAATAGAAGCAAGACAAGTGTGAAAAGTAATAAAGTATTGTGTATTCTACAAAGATATATTAACATTAGTCTATACACGTTTGTTGATACCCCTAAAAATGATCACAATTTAGTGAAATGGAGAATTTGTTAACTGTTTTTTTAAATTAGCATCACTCAATAGTTTCCTCCACATTAATGTTTAAAGTCCATGGAACTTTACCAAAATCCTGCTGCCAACCTCCCTGGACCCAACTTCAAGTGCACTTTCCATCCCAAGGTCAACTTCAAAAGAGATACAAGGTGAACTTTAAAGTCCATCATTGTCTGATAACACCATCTTTAACATTTTTAATGTTCATGGGTTTAATGAAAAGGAAGAAGACCCAAGTAAACGCCAATGTTGAAGGAAACATATAAAAATAGCAAGCAGGAAGTTGCTGAATTCATATTGCAAAGCTACAATGTTTTTGGGAGATTGTCCCTTGGACAGTTATATCATACTGGAGATTTTTGGCAATTCACATCAGCTCATGTCAACAGCTGAATAAAATAACCTTTAAAAGAAAAGACCAACATACCTATTGCGGAGGCCTAGTTAGGTTTTAGGACTGACTTGCAGCATCTGTCATTGGGGTTGCTTTCAGATACAGAAGCACAAGGAACAAAAAAATCTCAAGGTTATCAAAACAACTTAGTGTAGAACATACTGCCCAATGTTAGAATAATTTGTCTAAGTCACAGGTCATGAATCCTATGGAATGGAATACGGGTCAAAACACACCAAAGAATGGTCAAGAATGAAACATTTGATGTGCCATAATTTGAATCCTAATGAAGATTTAAGGAAAGAACTGAAGCAAGTAATCTGGAGAAAGTAATCTTAAATCGAACAGTTAGGTGAGAAAGAGAGGGCCTAATAACTGAATGTTGAAATGTCTTTGAGGGCTATAGGAATCAGCTGCTTCCAGGGATTGCCTCTAAAGGTTGTGCCACAAAATTTAGGTTAAGGGTCCAATTGTTTGTTACCATACCTTTTTTAATTTGTGTTTCTTTGATATAATTTTAATTCAAAACTATAAAGCAAATTTGAATTTGTTAAAAATTGAGTAAATAATGTTGGATGTAATTAATTTTGCTGGTTCAAGTTATTTCAGAGGGAACTGTGGAGGTTATTTTCATTGATAGGTACCAACAAATTTGTCAATGGCTGTCTTCCGGTTGTTTTTTTAATGTTTAAACCCCTCTTTCTTCCTAGTCATATGCCAACATGATAGGATATTTGTTTTTTGTTTTGTTATTTTTACTTCCACGTGTGTACATAGCCTAATTCTATCAGATCTGTAGTGACTTGCAAACCAGTGTCTGATTGGGTCTATTAGTTTAATAGTTTTTAGTTCCAAAACTTTATATTGTAAGCTCTTTTGGGCAGGGTCCTCTCCTCCTCGTGTATGACTGTCTGTATCTGCCTGTCATTTGCAACCCCTATTTAATATGTTGGCACTAAATTAATACTGTTTAATATTAATAATAAAAATAATAATAGTTTGTGAAGTACACTGAAAAGCATAGTCAAACTCTGACACCTTCTGAACTGTTACAATAGAACTGATATAGCAGGAATTTTTTTTATATTTTTTTTATTTATTTAAATAAATATACACTTCTAAACTTTGCCTGTGCTTGAAGCTTTTTTTCTGTAATTACTAATTGTTTACATCATCGAGGTTGATGCATGGGAGAAGTGTAGCCTGTTTACTTAGCAAACTAAAAAATCATTCTGCCAAGTGAATGTGCACACAGCATATTCTACACACAATGTCTAGGCCTCACTGCAGGTCTCTGAGACAACAGACTGGCCTTAACGGAGTATCTGACTCTGCTATCAGTAGATATCATACTTCAAGATTAAATTTTTTACATTTTTGCCTATAGTTTTTAAAATACCTAATATACCACTAATTCGAACCACAAATTGTTTAGTCTGCTATAAAAATGCATGAGTCTCTTGGCTGGACAGTCTGAGGAAAAAGAGAGGAAAAGGGATAAAAATATACAGACAAGTAGAAAATAATAAAAACAACTGTAAAGGCCCTGAAGTAAAATATTTATCTTACAAAGAATAGATCTAGATGGAATTCTTTCTATGTCCTTAATATCTAAAAAGATGGTATGACCATGGTACCTGTGGGTCTGGCAAGGTTTTTTTCAACTTGGTAAATGCATAAACAATTTCATGTTTGAGGTCATCCAGTTACATAAAAGGTTACTTAGTACACAAGGTCAAACACATTTTCACATAATACTCTATATATAACTCTGTTTAACTTTTTAAAGCAGTTTTGTTGATCATATGAGAATATTATCTTGTAAAAAGACCTCTCATTGCCTGTTAGAAAAATGTTTCTGAAATGGTAGATAGATACAAAGACCCTTAGGGACACATAGTCATTGTCAGAGGAGATACTGCATAGAAAAGGTGTAAGGTCAAAGTTTTGAAAGCAGGGAAGCAATACACATACCATGTTCACATTAGCTAGACAAGTCATCCACATCCTAAAGTTTGACAAATGTCTTGACTCATTTGCCTATTTTATGTAATATGTAAACTTGAACCTCCATTTGCCCATACTGCTGATCTGGAGGTAATAAAGAGAAAATCTTTGTTATCATCAGTGATTAGATATCACTTCAACAACCTAGTTTATTGATTTGAGTGATTTGGTATGATACTATTGTTATTTGGTGAATCTGTTACATATTGACATAGCCAGCTGTAACTTTATACTTTGATATAATGTTTGTGCTGATGTTGGAAAGCTTTTGCAAAAATTATCACACTTTAAATATGGTGTATTTCATTGCATACTGCCTCAAGAGTTTATATTGTAATCAATTACAAGTAAAATGTAAATATTTACAATAACAACCTATAATATATAAATTATGAGTTTAGGAAGACAGTGGGGTCATCAAAGGGGATGCTCTCTTATATAATCATTGGTTCTTACACCTATTTTTACCTATTTATTTTTTGTGTGTTTGCACTGTGCAAGTTCAATCAGTTGGTTTCTTAAAACATTATTTCTGAAATGCAAAACTTTGATGATCAGACCTCATGATGACAATCAGACTCTTATCCTTATCTGTAACTTTACCTCTACTTGCAAAGAGGGTGGTATATATTTGTTACAGAATTACCAGATTTTTGTGATTTGCAGGTTGGCACCACCTTTGCTGCATAAAAGGCAAAAGAGCACCAAACATTGGGGGAATAATTGCTTCTTTGGGAATAGACTTGAGCAGAGTTTTTGCTAACTGATTATGCAGTAATAAGTTGTTATAGGATGAATAGTTTAGATTTGGCAATATGTTTTTGTAAGTAAGTTTAAAGAGAAGTGTATGTAAACATAGACCCTAACAAAAAAAAGGTTCCTTTTTGCTCCCTTCTGCTCTGTTAATTATACCATTAAAAAAGTTTTGTTAACAATTTTAGAAAAATGCAAAAAAAAAAAAAAAAAAAATGCCCTTTTAATGCCTTTTATTTTTTTTAAATTCAGAACTGTTCTGTGTACACTTCCGATATTAACTATATTAGGGGCTCTGTCCACATGGTGTGCCACTAATCACAAGGGTATTGTCCAATTGTATACTATAAAGGCCCAGAGGACACAAGGGGAGGTTCATTCACGCCAGGCAGCTGCAGGGGAAGCCGGGATGTGCCAAGTATCCAGGCTTCTTAGGCTAAGCTGCGCATGCACTGCTCAGCAGTTTCAAAAGTTTAAGAGAGTGATCAGGCAGTTAAGTATTATTGATACATTTTATTGCATTATAAAACGTATCAATAAATACATTTGGAAATACAATAAAAGAATATTTGTGTTTTTTTTATATTGTACATTGACAAAAGAAGTACCTAACAACAGTCCTTTGTGATCATAACTGTCAAAAGTATCTATACCATGATTTATAGGGAATGTAGCTCTAAGCTTTGGGTGGTACAGGGAATTTTCAATGCTACGGTCTACTGTAAAATGAGTTACATAAGGTCGACGGTGAATGGAGTAGGGAAGTGCCATAAAAAATGGATAGGAACAACAGTTAAGACCTAACTATGCTCAACATTTGGATTGTGCTTTTGTGGTTGCATCAGAACAATAGAGAAATTGCAACAATTACAACTAATGACAAAATTACCTAAGATTGCTAAAAGAAAATTGCAACCTTTAGAGATTTGTTAATTTGGCATAGAGACTCGGCAGGGGTTGGCAAACTCTGGCCTTTAGGCCAGATACGGCCTAGCCAGTAGTTCGTTCCGGCCTAACAGCCCCTGGCTGATCTGGCCTAATGCCAGACGGCAACCGGTGGCTCCAGAGCCATGGGTTGCCGGCTGAATCTCCCAGGGGGCGTTAGGAACTACCGGAGCTAGAGCCGCCAGAGCTCCGGTGCTGCCTCCTCGCTGTGGCTCCCCTATTTGCCACGGCAGGCCTGATGTTTGCGCCGCCCCAGCAAATAGGGAAGGCTCCCTGAAGGTAAATAACTCTTCTCCGCAATGCATACGGTTCCCTGGTGGGGGCTGAGCCATTAGGGCAGGACTCAGAGTCCGCCATACTGTGCTCCCTCCCACCCCTGAAATGGCCTAGTGGCCATAAAAGTTTGCCAACCCCTGATTTTGGGGAAGGTTTTGCACATTTGTACTACTCAAGTACTTCACTATGCCTGTGATTACTGCCTGCATATTTGGACAAAAAAAACAAAAATACAGCCATCACATATAAGAACTGATAAGCTGCTTTTTATTCTATTTAGTATTTGGTTTAGGTGCACTTTAAGTTATATTTTATTTTCCCAAATATTTACTTAGAAATATTGATAAATTAAAAACCGTAAGAAAATTGGGCTGGTAAACTCTCTATACAAAACGTAAAAGAAACATAATGAGCCTCATGAATGCTTGCCAACACCGGAATGTGAGCAATGAACACAAATTAGGCCATTTGTAAAGTCCTATCTAAAAGGGTTATCGCTAAACAAGGGGGCACAGTGTATCTTTAGCAGAATTTTAGGACAATACTTGTGTTGCAAATGTTTCCGACATTTATCACTTAAAAGACGTTCCTGAGTGTTAAGTAACAGGAAGCTTAGCATTCCTCATTCCTCTTCTATTACCTCATCCAGCTGGACTCAAAATATTATTCTTCAGAGGACACAAATTAGTCATTTTCCTAATGACATGCTATGTCAGATAAGGATTTCTTTGCTCACTGGTGAGAGGAAGTGGGACTTGTGACAGCAGTAAAGTATTATGTCTGCATGACACGAGACTGTTGTTTAACATGTAAAAGAACTACACACTCATTCTAGAAGTGATTTAAAACAAATGTTTTGTATTTCTGATGTTACTGCAGATAAAACATAATTAGGAGCCTCAAGATGTAAAACAGAACAAAAACGCATATATAACCAAATGTAAAAAGGTAGGAAACCTCACCAGAAAAAAAAAATCATAATATTCCATGATATTATTTATTGGTGTATTCTTCCTTAATAAAGTAAATTTATTATTGTGTAAAATAGGAATTACAAATTTTACATAGTAGGAAAAACCGCCCAAATCTTGTCATATTTGCCCATATGTACACTCTTAAAACAATACCAGAACACATAATAAATATCTTTTTTACCTCTGTGTATACAAAAAAATGGTAAAGCTGATGTACATTATTCAGCAATATATACACGCTATGAAATTGTCCCCGAGATGAACAATTGTGGTTATCATGGTTCAAGGACCAAATAGAAATAACTGCTGTAATTTCCTATGGGGTAAGACACAATGGGGTAGCTCCTGCTCATCCTCCCCTGTTCCCTGTCCATGAAACTTAACAGTGCAGTGTGTATAGCATTTGTTAATTTTAGATTCCTGATCCCTTTTTTATCAACGACAGAAATTTGACACAATTTTAAATAAACCACTGTCGCTGAACAATATGATACAGACTCCATTGCACAAGCCATTTGATCCTGGTGCTTCAGTTACATTTATTCAGTATATTCTTAAAATAATTAGGTTCAATTAAACTTTGAAACCAATGTTTCAAATTTAAAAAAAGTATTGATTACTAGCCCTTGCATCCCTGATATTTAAAAAGGAAATAAGGTCCTCATCCAATAACTACATTTCACAGTTTAGCTTCTACTGTGGGAAAGAAGTTTGAAGGATTGATTAGGGACCACATAGAAGAATAGCTGCTTACATTTATAACCATGGACAATAATCAGCATAGATCAATCATTGGCATTTTTTTTAAACAAATACTTTAATTTTTGTATAAACAAATATACAGAAAATCAATGTGGTGTGGTGCTTGTGAGAGTAAATAATCTGGACTTTGCTAAAACATATGCTTTCTCACAACACAGTTCCTCACCTGTGTTTGCAGATGTCAAAAAAACTTGAGTGGTGAAACAAAACCTCTGCAAGAAGTCTCTGGCTTACAAATTGATATAAATGAGCAGAATGCTCAGGCAGCTACATGAAAACTGAGATTTGGAGTATAAATGTTTGTAGTTTACATATATGATAGGATCAAGGAGGAGTCAAACTATATTAATCAAGTAGAAAATAGGATCTGGATGTCCAGGGAGAGTATAAACACTTAAAGTGTATTTGTAGGTAAAACCTTAATTTAGATTTTTAAGACAGTAGAAAATAGTTAGGCCACCTGTCAAGTTTTATTGATGTCAGTGGGTGGATTCACACCTCTACCAATGGAGACACTTGTTCCAGGGACAGCAAAAAATATATTCCAGCAGGGCTTTTAACCCTTCCCTACTCAATACAAAACCAAAACCAATTTAGGGCAATTTTAGGACAGAGAGAGACCTAAAACAGACCTTTTCGTAACAGATTATGTAAACTGCCCTACCTGACCTGGTTCTAAAAATGACTACTTGTCCGATTGGTGTACCAAACTTTTGCTATTAAACATTTTGAATCACTACCTCAGAAGAAGCATGCAGCTCGGTTAGTCAGCTAAATGTGGCACTGCTTGCTTCGGCTGCATGATAAACTGAATCAAAAGATGGGCTTTAAAACATCCAGGCATAAAGAAACATCCTTTATACAAAAAGCATTAATATTATTGCTATCTGCAAATGTGAGTGTGTTTTACGGTTTCTTATTCACAGGTATAAATAAATAAAACAACACTATAAGCTCTTTCTTAATAATCAGTAAACGTGGCATTTTATGCTAATGTAACACAGCTACTATAGATGCCAGTCAATGAAATAGTTGAGACTAAATTAGGGAATACTGATAGAACCTATTTAGGTACTAGGTACCTTTCTGTGATGGTAAGATATCACATATGGTCCAGTTTAAGTTCACTGGTCTCAGGTATTCTAGGGCATACTTGTGCATATGAAAATGTACCAGACATTATAAGAGAATTTTACACACTGCATTCGCTTTTTGTATATTATTACTATTCATATTTATGCACTGATTTATAAACTAAGGATTGAGATGTAACTGATGTTGACTTTTTTCATTTGTTATACTGGTAATATTTATGTAGGTGTTAGGAGTATCTATAGATTTATGTGATCAAGTGCTAAAGCAAAATATTGCGTACTTTAAACCATGGTAACCGAGTTCTACAGTTTAGGCATGTGTTGTTACTTCACATTGTAAGTGTATTCCTAGGAAGGCAGTATTATCACATTTTTAAGTATACTTAACACCAATTTTTAACCTATGCTTTAGAAAGCTCTATGGATTCAGGTAAAAAATTACATTTGTTTTTACCCTCAAGAGAATGTTTTCCGTTAACAATGTCCCTATAAAAAGCATAGTTTAAAGGCGTTAGGCAGGAACACAAAACTGTGTGCAAACAAATGAAGGTGTAGTTTAGTTGAATTAGTTTTTGCAGCAGCTTCAAAATAATAAAACTGTAGAAAACCATTAAAAGCAAGCAAACAGCCCTCATCAAAGTAGCTTTCCAAACTACTTGTCCCAGTAGCATCTGCAGCTACAAAATCAGTTGAGAATGTAAAGCTTCCTTTTCTGAGTTCTGTTTAGTAAGAACAATGCACAACATTTACTGCCAATGGCACAGTTAAAAGCATAGGAAAGAATGCAGCTTTGTTTTCAAGGTATAGGCAGCACATATACTGTGTGTTACACTCCTCCTTAATACAGCCTCTGAAAGGCACCCAACCTAATTAAGAAATATATTGTTAAACATATAGTGACTCAGACTTTGATTTCTTTTTTTTTTTTGGCTTTTTCCTATTACAGTACAGCAGATTCTATTGTGTGACTAATAGATAGAGCTGTCAGAAGGTTGGACATACAGTGCACTCTCTACTTGAAAAAATATCTCAAGAAAAGATATAGTGCTAGGGTGATTAATATGCTGCAGCCAGAACTAAGGCATGAATCTGAAGGCAACAGATATACTGTCATGCTGGTGGGAAATATATGTAGCTCTGGTAAGATGTTGTTGTAAGACAGATTTTGTACTGCTGTGGAGGATTATACTGCAAACAACTTTTTTGCTATCCGTTATTCACTGAAGCATACACTGTTTATACGCAGTCATCAGGCTGGAAATCCAGTTTTGGTGCTAGGAAACAGAAGCCTTGGCTCTGTCCATTACCAAAATAGGATGTATAGTTAACCTGCTTTATGCAAGCCAATAGAAACAGTTCATATTAAACACATCAAACATATTTTGGTAAGCCCAACCCAGTCTTTCAGCTGACAGAGTAAAACAATTAAGTCCCATCAATGTGAATATAGTCGCCGTTAAACACGAGTACAACATTTCTTACATAATGTAGCACATGCAGATTTAACTAAGGACTCCTAATTTTTGCCAAGACTTCAGCTTTAATAAGTTAAAAAGTTCAGCATTAGCAGATCCAATTTTTGTCATGGCATGATTTTTAAACAGTATTTATTTAGCGTTAACATATTATTGATCAGGTCAGAAAGTTAGGTAGGACAAGAGCTGTGGAGGGATCTGAAGGCAAAGCAGAAGGAGCTTGAATTTGATTCAAAGGTGAAATGGAAGCCAATGAAGAGAATTACAAAGAGAGGCAGCAGAAGAGGAGTAGTGGGAAGGATGGATAAATCTGGCTGCAGCATTCAGAATGGTGGTCTCTGTGGACAGAGCTCATGTTAGAGCATTCTGGCTGTAGTGGAAAGTACCTAGTGTTTTTGCGCCTGTCTGTCCAGAGTCACATGGCAACTTTGTTTTGACACTGTTGATCACCCCCTTCTAATAAAAATCCTGAACTCAATTTGTATCAGTGACGTTGCTATTTATCCGTCACTCCTGGGACCAGTTTCCTTTTCTCTGTACACCTCCTCACTTGGCAGTCTCATAACCTCTTTTGGTTTACAGTACCGTGTGTATGCAGATGACATTCAAATCTATCTGTCCACACATAACTTGTGTTCCTTAGTTCTGGATAAGGCTTTATGCTGTCGGCCATCTCATCATTGCTGAGAGGCCTTTAAAATCAAGCTGGATAAAACAGAACTCATAATCTTCTCCTCTCACATTGCAAATCTCACCCTGACATTATTCTATCTGTTAATAACATGGTTATTCAACCATGATCTTATCTTTCATCTTGACTACTGTAACATTCTCCTCTCTGGTATTCCACTATTTAAACTCTCTCCTCTACAATCCTAAATGAATGCTGCAGCCATACTTATCCATTGCTCCCTTCATTTCCCTTCTGCTACCCCTCTTTGCTATTCTCTACACTGGCTTTCATGTCACATTAGAATCAAATTCAAGCTCCTGTGTTTTGCCTTCAAATCTCTGCACAGCTCATGTTCCACCTACCATTGTGACCTAATACATCTCCTTAAAAATATAGCCCTAGTTGCTTTCTTCATTTCTGGAATGACCTTCTAATGACTTCCTCACTCATAGGGACTGATTTGTTGGAGCTCTCCAAGGCTGGGGAGAATACACTCAGTGAAGCTGGGTGATCCAGCAAACGTTGGTTCCTTACGTACACCGTTAAGAGGAGGATATTGGCAAAAGTTCGAAGAAGGAAGACTGGGGACAGTTTTGGAACACTGCGATGGCACTGCGATGGCACATTGTTGTTGTATTAATTCTTTAGAAACTAAATCAAATTACAAAGTAGTGTAATTGCTATAGTACCTGGTGCTCCAACAACTGTTAAAATTTGACCCTGAGTGATTTAGGAAGTATTTTGGGGGTTTTCCAATGGGGGGCTTTATGATGATTTGTAGGACAGCCCTAAAATAAGGGGATAATAAATTGACATATACCAACTGGCTCACATAATAATGGGTCGCCTATTTCCAAAATACCCAAAAAGGCCTTACTTAGTTTTAAACCATACCATTGTACAAACACTCAGTTTTGCCTACTGACTTATTTATTTATTAAAAACAGAAAATGACCAGTTTTTTAAAAAAATTAGTCAATACTTACAGACTGGGTGAACAAATTCCAGGGAGTATGGGCTCTGTTTAAACTATAATATTCCAACAGACCTAGAGCACTTATACTTTTATGATTTTCAAATGTTTTACTCTACTTTTATTATAGAACCCTCCCCTTTTCTCTTTGCTAATGTAACCCAACACTGGAGAGTTCTTGGGTGCCCCTTAATTATTTAGAAAACATTGTGCACTCTTCCTGAAAACAGAGCTCATATTAGCAAATATATACTTCAATCAGTTTACTATTTCAGGTTCTAGTCACTTTACATGGCAGCTTTGTGAATAAATATGCGGTCTATCTTTTTCAGTGCTTTTTCTTCAGTAATAATGAAGCATTTTGGGTAATTTAGCGGGCAGATAACTAGCATTTTCTTTGGCACTGGCAGCCTGTGTATTTTCTCAGCAGATGTAGTCTTTAAAAAAAGCAAGGAAAGAGTCAGAAACGATTATTATTTGTTTAACTGGGAATTCTCATGGCCTTACTAAGCACTGACATTTTGACAAAGTTCAGTAGACAGCAAATTAGTTATCTTCTTTATCTAAAAGTAGAGCTATTTCAAAGAGTAGCAAAGATAAGAAAAATAACACCATTTGTGTCAAAGTGCATTCCTGACAGTCATCAGTTTACAGATTAAAGATGTTTAACTGTGCTTTTCCAGGAGCACTGGAAGGAGAAAGGGATACTGTTATCAGGCAAGTGCACTCTTGAACCTAGCCTCATACATATTCTACATCTAGCTGTGACCATTTACATCTTAAGATAAGGCTGCTAAAGGTGCCTCTGTTAAGGTTTTTATGCCCTGAGCAGTAGACAGTCAATTTCCAGGTCAGCAAGTGTAAAACTGTCAGTCTTGGGTTTTTATATGCAACTACATCAGTCATTCTTAATCTCTGTGTTTAAGGATATATGTCAAGTAGTGATCTATATTCTAGTGATTCTATCCAGAGATTACATAGATGTAGGTATTATTTGTGATCCAATGAATTTAAATACAACACAGTAATGCTCATCATTAATAAACACTAAAATTCCAAATGTTCCAATAAATTGTATGTCATATTACTGGGCCAGTTTAGCGCATAATATCATTTGAAGAATGTAAAACAGATATATGAGGAAATGAGGAAAAATGATATGAAAAACATATGACAGAAAAAGATTCTTAAAAGGACAACATTCCTATTCCCTTTTTTTCTGAGTAGGGTAGAATAGATGATCAAAAATCATTGAAGACTGGAACAAATTTCAAAACATGAAAGTGTGTTGAAAATGTGCAAGTGCCAAGAATATTAAAACAAATCTGTGTTCTATTGTTGTCAAATGATTGTTGCACTAGGTAATATTTTACTTCACCTAAAATACATGTGGGGCAGCTCAAAATGTATTCTTACGGTGAATCTTTATTCCCCCTCATCACACTCATCTAAATATGCCTTAAAATAGGTCTTACAGATCTCCTGAATGCCTCCGTCCGCTTTCCAAATGTGCCAACGTACGGTTCTTAGATGGGGATATCTGTGCTGTAGGTTGCACAAAATTATTACTATGCCTGGTCATTTTTAAAGTTTTTTTCCTCAGAGGCAAACCTGCGATACCTGAAGCACTACCTTTTACATGAAAGCAGGATGAAGACTTGCACATCACTGAAGTGTTATTAGCTCAATCTGCTTTACAATGACTTCTAAAGCAGCAAAAAATGTCAAATTTCAGCCACTGAAAACAGTCTTTCTCAGAAACAATGGAATGAATAAACGCCATACAGACAGCACACAGTTCACATATAGCACTGTTTAGTTCCATGGAGAACAGAGGGATGTCCTCCTCTATAGAAAAACAGCAGTAATTCCTGTTCAGTTGTTTAGTACAGGGGTCCCTGTACAACTTTCCCCAAAGGATCAAAATCATTGACCTCAGGCAACAACCACCTAGCACCTGTACAAAGCGTAGGACAAATAGCTAGGATGCAGCGATTACTCATGTTTCATCTGACATCCATAAAACAATATGGCGGTAAATAAAATGACAAACACAGTGTGAGTGTGTGTGTGTGGTGCTTTTATTGGAGGGGTGATAAGGCACAGATTACATGACATTCTTCTTTTTGACAATATTGTGCTTCCTCTCATTAAAAGGAATAAGTGTGATGTGTTTTTTTTGTATCTAATACCTATGTAAATCATGTGTTTTCCAAAGATACAAAATACAATTTTCAGTTTAGTAGAGAGTTCAGTTACAAAAAACTGGATCAAAGATGTTTTGTATTTGGTCTATAGGTATTTTGTAGGTGATTCATTTCATAACAACTGTAAAAGACCACATTTCAACAGTGACATCAAGTATTCTATAGGATAGGCAAGTACAGTTACGTCCATAAATATTTGGACAAAGACAACTTTTTTTCTAATTTTGGTTCTGTACATTACCACAATTAATATTAAATTAAACAACTGACTTTCAGCTTTAAATCAGTGGGTTGAACAAAAAGATTACATAAAAAAATGAGGAACTAAAGCCTTTTTCTACACAATTACTTCATTTCAGGGGCTTAAAAGGAATTCGACAAACTAAAAAGCAGAAAATAAAATGTTCATTTCCAATACTTGGTTGAAAACCCTTTGCGGGCAATGACAGCCTGTAGTCTTGAACTCATGGACATCACCAGATGTTGGGTTTCCTCCTTTTTAATGCTCTGCCAGGCCTTTACTGCAGCAGCTTTCAGTTGCTGTTTGTTTGTGGGCGTTTCTGTCTGAAGTTTAGTCCTCAACAAGTGAAATGCATGCTCAATTGAGTTCAGATCAGGTGACGAACTTGGCCATTCAAGAATATTCCACTTATTTGCTTTAATAAACTGCTGGGTTGCTTTGGCTGTATGTTTTGGGTCATTATCCATCTGTATTATGAAACGCCTCCCATTCACTTTGACTGCATTTAGCTAGATTTGGTCAGACAGTATGTCTCTGAACACCTCAGAATTCATTCAGCTGCTTCTGTCCTGTGTCACATCATCGATAAACACTAGTGTCCCAAGGCCACTGGCAGCCATGCACGCCCAAGCCATCACACTGCCTCCGCCATGTTTTACAGATGATGTGGTATGCTTTGGATCATGAGCTGTTCCACGCCT